>NC_085866.1:35197837-35200337 GCF_034702125.1 Engraulis encrasicolus | reverse complement strand
CAAGTCAATATACACAGTGCTACTCATTACTATGGGCAATACATACGATCACAGTATCAAACATTTACATGTCCATATACGCCTAGAGGTCGCATCCACAGCGTAAAATGAAATACTGTACATCTAAAAGGCAAAATCAGGAATCCCTTTTTAAATCAATGAAGAGCAAAGTGCATAGGGTCTCTGCATTACACTTTGACATATACAGAGTCACAGATCAACAACTTAACATATCAAGTTGGTACATTGGGTTAAAGTCATACAGTGTTGCATATTTCATGCTACTCTGGGTGGCCATCACTGTACAATACGCCACATATCACATCGCGGCACAGTACGCAATATATCACATATCCATTCACTAGCATGGAGGTGACAGTGGCCCAGCTTTTACATGTCAACAGAGTGTGATACAACAGCTCAACGGACAGGAATATGGCCATGATATTTCACTCATAGTGACGACAATGCCATGACACAGCCATTCTGCAATACTGCAGTATGATACAGTATCTGTGTAGCCGAAGATGAAATGCACCCAAAAGGCTTTAAGCACTTTTTAAAATCAACGAACAAAAAAGTGAATAGAGTCTCTCCATTACCAGTCCAAGGATTTATGCCTTAGTTTTGATCTTGCAAGTTTGCTCACATTCAACTGACCTGCCACCATGTGTAGTCATTAAATAATAATTAGGAAGTCAAATTGGAAGTGAAATCTTCTCAGAGCATCAGCATGGTTGAGTAAGATACATTAATATTTGATTTGGAAGACGATAACGCATCAAAGGCAACTTACAATAACATACTTTGATTTTTTTGCCCAATCTGCCATTATGGATAACACATGCTCATGTATTTTTGCATCGTCGGTTATATTCCGTATGACTTCTGCCCCCATCTGAAAATGTTATACTATAATGAGAGCCCTGGGTGTACTATGTACAAAATTAAAGTAGATCTACCCACCCATTTTTGAATTGACAAAGAAATACAATTGTGATTACTAGTATATGAAATGTATGCAAAATCAGTAAAAGTAAGACCTATTGCTATTAGATCCATCACTATTTCACTTATTTGTTTCAGTCAATGTTGTTAATATTCTACATACATGTCAGTTTGAGAGGTGGAGCCGCATCCAATCTCATTGTACATGTGTAGCGTGTCAATAAAAGGCCCATTCTCTTCTATTTTATCCACCCCCACTGTTCCCTAGCAGGGCAGAATAAGACAGCGAATCATTTGTAACGCCACTCATGATCAGCTCATCGCCCAAAGACACTGTTTTGTCATCAAAGCACAGGCCTTCTCGCACTCGCCCTCGTGTAGCAATCAATTATAAATGTCCATGATGTTAGCGTTAGCTACAGCCGACAGAGAAAACCGCTGAGGCTTTCTGCGCTACGCTTCTGACAACAACAGCAGTGAGGGAAAAATGAAATAAATAAATACAAATATAACACAAGCAGAACATTATGGAGCCCCAGAGAGAGCACTAGGGAGAGACACGACCCTCTTGCTCTGCAGTGGATGCTCACTCTCTCTCTCTATCTCTCTCTATCTCTCTCTCTCTCTCTCTCTATCTCTCTCTCTCTCTCTCTCTCATGAAGTCACAGGGAAGCCGAGCCCACAGTAGTAGTCACCCGGTTGAATTAAATATGGACCGAGCGGAGTGGAGTGGAGTTTAGCCGAGCGAACTGACGAACTGAATCGGAGCGTGCGCACTTCGCTCCGCCTCGCCTAGTGTGTGTTTGCAAACACAGGCGGTCGCTTTTAAACGCCGCTTTCAACCCCGGGCCCCCGCATCAGAGAGGCGGCGGGGGCAAACACAGCGTGACGATCTCCAGAGTCGACAGGAATGCTAGCGAGCCAGAGAGCCAGAGAGGGAACAGGCAGCATACGTGCATGTCTTGCGTCTAGTCGGCGACTGTACTCGGGGAAGTAGGACATTCTTAGATATCCCGTCGGTTAGTGACTAATGTGGTGACTTCACAGAGAGAGCGGATGAGTAATAATCTATTGGGAAGGGGAGACGACTTTACAAAAAAAACCAACAGTCCTTTGCACTGAACATATGTGTATATGGAGCTGTGTACTGTATGCAGAGTAGGCCATAGGGGTTGTGTGTATTGGGAGTTCATATGGAGAGATTCAGAATATTGTACTGTACTGTATGGCGCATCACATCAAGAAAACTTTCTTCCAAAGAGAAACAGGGTGTAGTGTAGACTGCCACAGAGCTGTCAGTGTCACCTGCACTGCACTGCACTGCACTGCACTATTTTTGTTACTGCTGCCGTTCTTTAAAGAGAGGACAACAGCAAACAGTGCCGTCTCACCAGTTCACTCCATTGCCACAGTCGGAGAGAGAGAGAGAGAGAGAGAGAGAGAGAGAGAGAGAGAGAGAGAGAGAGAGAGAGAGAGAGAGAGAGAGAGAGAGAGAGAGAGAGAGAGAGAGAGAGATTCATCAAAAGGCTCATTTGGAGGAAGGGGGGTTTGG
>NC_085866.1:35170337-35192837 GCF_034702125.1 Engraulis encrasicolus | reverse complement strand
ATGTCAGCCCCACTTGTATCGTGCGAGTCTCACAAAGATGGCAATTTTCATATTAATCTTGCCATTCTCTGCATGAGCGCGAAACTTTGGAGCTGTTTGAAGGGGTTTGGAGGACCGGGAGTTGGGGAGGGGAGGTTGGGGGTGGAGAGAGAGAGAGAGAGAGAGAGAGAGAGAGAGAGAGAGAGAGAGAGAGAGAGAGCATTCATTCTACATTCATTCTATGTTTCTTCACAGCTGTACTACAGTATGTGGAAGTCTTTTCTCCTCTCAGCTGCATTGGGCCACCGTCTTAACCTCCACCAACCCCTACACCTCATCTCCCCCAGCCTCTCTCTCTCTTTCTCCCTCTCTCTCCTTCCGTCTTCACAGTCACAATGCACCCTCATACAAGTCTGTGTTTTCCTGCCGCGCAGCGCTCTCGATGGAGATACTTCCCCTTCATTTCTTATTTTCTTGTTACGAGAGCCAGCTGGGGCCTCGCCATTCAAAGACGGCGGCGAGGCAGCGGCACAGCAGAGCACTAGTGCTTCATATTCCATCTTCCTGTCTTGCAGATGTTAAAACAACATCACCCAAATTCCGGTTTCTAAAGCACCCACACCTCTCCCACCCCCACCAAAACAAAGCTGACTGTTGAATGTGGTGTCCCATTCAATTCCCCCTTGAGAAAAATGTATCTTTATTCTGCTACGATTGGTCCTCGCAGTGCAATGCAATGCCGAACAAATGTTGTTTTTTTGGGGGGGGCTCTTTCTTTCTCACACGTCATGAATAACTCAGAAACAAACGAGAAGCAAATGTCCCGGTGCGTAAATCAGTTAACGTGCAATGCGAACACATCGAGAAAGATGATTCTGCCGTTACATCAAGGCTTTGGAATTTTCAGCCGGAGGGAGCCTGCCCTGCAGCCAACCGGCATGTAAGAGATACTCTGGTCAAACACTTCAATGTGCAAAAAAGCCCAACCTATCCTCCAAAAATATCCCTCCACGTCCACGTCCTCAACACTCGCCTGGCCTTTTCCACTGATTCGTGTCAAATGTTTTGTGACGCTCTGTGACACCGGTGCTGGCCAACGGTGTGCTCTCCTCGCTCACCTGTTTGTCGCTCAGTAGGTAGATGTGCTGATAATCCGGGCTGAACACCATATCCCGCAGGATGGGATGGCCTTCAGATACGGTCACCGTCTCATACAGCAAAGCACTCTGGGATGCTGGAGGAATGCCATCCACTCGGATCTGGTAGAGGAGGAAGAGAGAGAGAGGCAGAGAGAGAGGGTGAGAGAGAGATAGAGAGAGAGAGAGAGAGAGAGAAAGGGAAGAGAGAAAAAGTACAAAATATGAGATATGGCGAACGCACTTTCACACGACACAAAAACAAAACAAAGCACAACAAAACATTTGCACGGAATATAAACAAACACACACGCAGAGGCACGTCACGTGTGTCGGCAGGCACGGTGCAAAATAAACTTGTTCTGCTTTTAGATACAGTTTAAAAATGGGCCACACGTCTTTATTTTTTCCCTGACTGCTTCTTACAGGCAGCAATATGCTAGGTACATACGGAAGAATAATTCCCCAATTCACTGCAAACTCAGTGAGATCTTTTCCCTGACCTAGATAAGGTGGAAAAAAAATTCAGAGGAATTATGAGTGTGCGAGACAGGGGCTGCTGCAGTGTGGTGGTGTGGTGGTGGGGGTATGAGGTGGGGGGTGGGCTGGGGGATTTGGATCGGCAAGCTAACACAAGATAGGGGAGAAAACAAAATCAATTACAATTTAATGACACTATAACCACACATACACACACACACACACAATTACGCTGTACATGCACACACACGCACATGTGCATGCACTCACACACACACACACACACACACACACACAATCACACTTCTTAAAACAGACAGATACACACAAACACACATGATCATAAGCACACACACATATCTCATGAACGTAAGCACACACACACGCAAACACACACACAATCACACTTCTTAAAACAGACAGATACACACAAGATCATAAGCGCACACACGCTATCTCATGAACGCACGCACGCATGCACGCACGCACGCACGCACACACGCACGCACGCACACACGCACACACGCACACACACACACAGCCCCCCACTGCTACATCATTACCACCTCCTCTGTTTTCTCACACTGATAATTAGAGCACAGAGCTTGCTCAGTAAAAAGAGTTCTAAAAATGTCAAAATCAAAAAATCTTTTGATGTGATTGGGTGGAAATACGGCACACCACTGACAACCGCCGTTACAGTTTCATGGCAGCGCGCGCACACACACACACACACACACGCGCGCACACACACACCTTCTCTTGCTCCCCACCCCTCCTCCTATATTCCACTCAATGTGTGTGTGTGTGTGTGTGTGTGTGTGTGTGTGTGTGTGTGTGTGTGTGTGTGTGTGTGTGTGTGTGTGTGTGTGTGTGTGTGTGTGTGTGTGTGTGTGTGTGTGTGTGAAAAGAGAATGTGTATGTTGATACATGAGCTGATGAGATGAGTATGTGCACGTGTGTGTGTGTGTGTGTGTGTGTGTGTGTGTGTGTGTGTGTGTGTGTGTGTGTGTGTGTGTGTGTGTGTGTATGTGTGTGTGTGTGTGTGTGTGTGTGTGTGTGTGTGTGTATGTGTGTATGTGTGTGTGTGTGTGTGTGTGTGTGTGTGTGTGTGTGTGTGTGTGCACGTGCATGTGCTCATGGGTATGTGCATGTGCATGTGTGTTTGGGGGCACAGCCATCGAGAGTGAGAAATAGGTGACTGCATGTTCCAGAGGCCTAATCATACCTGACAAGAAAAAATGACATGAGACGATGAATGGTAGCCTGGTAGAGTAAAACCGAATTAATGTGCAGCTACTGAAAAACACACATCACCCCATCACCAAGGGCAAAAAGAAAAGGCTGGCAACACAGACATACAGTAAAGGAAACATGCAAAGACGGAGAGAAAGAAAGGCAAATGATATCAGGCACAAATAATAATAAAAAAAAATCACAGAACAGCAGATGTGAGGAGGGGGCGACTATTTCTCTATCTCTGTCTCCCTCTCTGACTCCCTCTTAAATATCTGGGTCGGTCTGAAGTGACAAACATCGTTAGTCCGTTAATTAGCTGCCTCGCTCGTCGCCGCACTCCCAGTAATTAGTGTTGACAAGGTGGCATCAATTAGTCGAGGGCTACCATATTGGGTGTCACAAGCCACTGGCCAAGTCGGCGTGTGCCTCCTCAAGCCAGCAGGGCCGGTGGCTGGTGGCCGGTGGCCGGCGGGACGAGGAATGCAGCCACAGGCAGCGATAGGCCGGGGCCTGAAATATGATGCCGCCATTGTCTACAGTTTTGTGGATCGGAGTGCCACCAGCTGTGGTGACACAGCCATCCACCCACCACCCGGCTGCTTCCCTGCCTGCATGTTTTTGTGGTGGATGGTTGTGGTACTGGTGCCATGCTACGGTAGCATTAAAATTCATTTGTTTACACAAGAGGTGAGGATAGAGGAATGGAGATGAGAGGAGGAGGAGAGGAGGAGAGGAGGAGAGGAGGAGAGCGCAGAGGGTGGAGAGAGGAGAGAGAAAAGGAGGAGAGCGGATGATAGAGGTGGATAGAGGAGAGGAGGTGGATGTAGCGAGGGGAGCATTTTGGCTGCCTGCATGTTTGGTCATGGTGCTGGTGCCATGCTAGTATTAAAATGCATGTGTTTACAAAAAGAGGTTGAGACTGAATAGCAGGAGAGGAGAGAGAGGCAAGAGGAGGAGGAGGAAGCAAGAGACAGTAGAATGTGTTCACACAAGAGGAGAGGAGAGAGGGGGAGGAGAGGAGTAGAGGAGTGAGAGAGGAAAGGACAGGAGGTGAGGAGAAGAGAGGAGAGGAAGAGCAGAAATGGAAATGCTTGTCGTTGGCACCCTGGGGCATTTTTGTTTCTTCGCTTTGCTATGCTGATATTCTTAGTGATTGCAAAATTCGATCCAGAAAGCTGGGATCAAATAAAGACAAAGTGAAATGAAGATATGTTGAATAGTCTAATAGCTCTGCTGTTTTGCAAAATACTCAGCAGTTGTGAAGGGAAGAAAAAGTGCCAGGCATTTACTTCCTGCATAATAAATTATGTACATTCACACAGCATTGCATTTTCTCAACTATCTCTCACTTCAACTCTGAGCTAAACATATTACTGAGGATCTCTGCTTTACCAAACCCATCTAGACCACTAGACACCATCAGCTATTTCACCAAATGCAACAGACCTTAAGGAAGCCTGAGCAATACATGTCGAGCAGTCAACATGACCCACTTGTGGAAACACTTCCCACTTACGAGGCAGGTGTCTGGCATTTTGGCAAGTCTAAACAGAAAAGGTAAACACTTGTATGTGCGTTGCGACTGTGCAGAGGAAAAAGGAGCTCAGAGTATTGACGAAAGCCAGAGACTGTGAGGTTGACAAGCCATCAAAGCACGGTCTTAAGGGTCATAATTGATCCCTTCTTAGGTTGAGCTTCCGACAGGTCCAAGAAACATCCATGTATGGATGTACTGGCATAGGTTAATGTGGCTGGTGTCTGCAAGCAATACCATGGCCAGGCCATAGAAAAGGAACACATAAATCAATGAACATCATGATTGAATTACAGTATATAAAATATTCTGGAAACTAAAAATCAGTCAAAAACGATACACTGATACATTCCTATGGGTACTGCTCTCTTCACAGCGAAAATTAGACACTCGATTGAGTGACTGCAGAACCGTAGCCAGCAATTAGTGGCAAGCCATTCTGTACCGTAAATACCATGATGCTGCCTGAAGCATTCAGCAAAAACACCCTTCACAGACAACACTAAAGTATTCTCTCAACGTTATAAATGCCCTTGAATTCTGGAAGTGGACAGAGCCCGAATTCCGGGCAGAGAGAATGATGGATATCAGCAGCAGCTACAGTACAGTGTGGTTCCTGGGAGCATGTTTTTTTCACACTGACCGAGAAGCCTTGCATGCTCTCAAAATGTGACCTGATACTCCAAGTTTTCCCAGAGAGAGAGGGTGGGGGGACAGACGAGAGAGAGAGAGAGAGAGAGAGAGAGACAGAGAGAGAGAGAGAGAGAGAGAGAGAGAGAGAGAGAGAGAGAGAGAGACAGAGAGAGAGAGACAGAGAGAGAGAGAGAGAGAGAGAGAGAGAGAGAGAGAGCGAGAGAGAGACAGAGAGACAGAGAGAGAGAGAGAGAGAGAGAGAGAGAGAGAGAGAGAGAGAGAGAATGAATGAATGAATGGCATTCGAAACAGAATTTTTCTGGATGCCAGCAGCTCTGCTAAGGATTTAAATGGACTTTGCAGGGATGCACCACTGAGGTAGGGAAGGAGAGAGATGCATGGAGAGAAAGACAGAGCAATTGCACACAAAAGAAAGAGAGAAAGTGAAAGGCAGGAGAGAGTGCATAGTGATTTGAGGAAACTGAGGGAGGGATGAAGGGAGGCGGGAGGGAGGCAGGGGTGAAGGGAGAAGGGAGGGAGGAAAGGAGAAGAGGATGAAAAGTGCACATGCACTGTGTATATATATATATGGCAGGGAGCATCCTGACAGTAGCTGAGTGTTAGATATGCAGAGTGCTTGCTCAGCCTACTGAGGGAGTTGACCTCTTGACAACATCAAACAGCTACGATGAGGGGTAATTGGAATTCAGATAAATATTACTTTCCCCCTCCTCCCCTCCTCCTCCTCCTCCCCTTCTTCCCCTCTCCTCTCCTCCCTCGTCTCCCTCACTCTCCTCCTCCGTCTCAAGCCATGCCAAGGTAGTGGAGAGTGCCCATCTATCCGCTAATTAACCTGCTGGCCACTGTGGCAGGCTCGAGGAGCCTGGAAGCGAGCGAGGGCCTTGACAGCTTGATTGCGCCCCCCATTTTTCCCCTCATCGATCAGAGAGGAGAGAGGCGGGAAATTAAGGCCTATGACAAGCGGACTAAAGGAGGGACAAGGAGGCCTACTCAGCTCCCTTTTTGTACTGGTAACATGTTTTTTTGAAATATCTCATCGATTGGACAGGTCCCCTTTTGCTGGCAGGTACTCAGCTTTGAGGACCCCAGAGAATTGACCGCGACACACCATCCTCATCACCACCACACCCACCTATAAACTGTGGCTGAGTTCATTAGTTTGCCCCAAAAACTACTGGCGCATTCGCTCTTCTTGGAGTCTGACAATTCTGAGGTATTGGGGCATGAGCTCTCGGGACAAACAAGGCTGCAAATCATGAAGTAGCCCTGAAGCCAACTTTTTGGGGAAATAAACTGAAAGCAAAAACCCTGAGCTTAAGTGATTTCTAACATGCTGACGCATAAATACCGCGTCCATCTTGAAAAATGAGCACAAAGTATTAGGGGGCTGAACAACGTATTAGGTAACACTTGAACACAGATTAACTATTATTCAGGGGCCGTCTTTGATCTCTTCGCACCGCAATCAAACATATCCATGGCCCTCAAAAAGCAATGGGAAGAATGTTTTTGTGCTTTAAATTAGTACAAGGTGGTCTGAAATGCTTTCCAGGAGGCTCCAAAAACTGAAACTGGACTGTTGGCTAAGCCCCTTGTTGTTGACGTCTTGAGCGTTAGAGAGTCACTGGTGGACAGGTCTGCCAAGAGGAGGGGACAAACGGGGTCAGTCGTCCAGGACCCAGGGAGTGGGGATTGGGACCCCATTAAAATAGCATGTATTGAGAATGGGGGCATTTTAGGATGAGTTTGTCCCGCGCCCTTGTCAAATGTGTCAGCGGCCCTGCTGGTGGATGTATTGCACCGGTCCAGACGGCGACCATCCATCAGTCAAATGACAAAATAACAGCAACGGGGCCAAGAGTGAGAGGATGACAGACTGGGAGAGTGAAAGAGAAGAGGAAACACCATCTCCCTTCATGACTAGTAAGATAAATGGGAAATCTCACAGTGACATTTGACACGGGCAGAGAGAGATGGAGAGAGAGAGAGAGAGAGAGAGAGAGAGAGAGAGAGAGAGAGAGAGAGAGAGAGAGAGAGAGAGAAGGGTTGAGAGAGAGAAAAATGTACTTTCCATCTCAGGAAATCAACAGCAATGTCAAAAGAAATAGCATTGTTCTCCCCAAGTAAAAAAAAAAGAACTTACTAAGACGTGTTTTTGACAGAAGCACTGCTGTGGACATTGTGTAAGAGGTTAAGTCCATTTACAGTAAACACACAGAACCCACCGCATTAGGAGAATATAAAAAAATTCAAAACTTCATATCACCATAAATGGCTGTGACATTAAAAAAAAAGTGTTCTCGCATCAAAACTCAATTCGTCGTCCAACCTTTTCTGTTTTCATTGGGGCAACTGAGGGTAATATTTCCCTTTAATCGCAATGATCTTCTATTAAATTCTACGTTTTCACAGAGCATTAAGAAATCACAGGAAACAAGCCCAGATGAAGCTATGCGATATGTTCTCTGCCATCTATTATTAATGCGCATTCTTTTATACCCAACAGGACTGGGCTGCGAAACAGCACTTTCCACACCCTGACAAATGACACAACATTTTCAGGACTCATCAGCTTTATGTGGACTCACTCTTTCTCCACGCACGCACGCACGCACGCACACACACACACGCACGCACGCACGCACGCACACACACAAAAATGCACACACGTGTTCACACTTGACCATCTGTACAACACACTCACACACACACACAAGACAGAAGAAAAACTTTAAAATGCCTCACAACACGATTTTTTCCTCATTGCTAATTGTTTCACAGAAGCAGTGCAGTGCTGTGCCTCCCTTCTTACTGCTACAAAGACGCCTAAGTCACTTCCAACACATTGTTCTCTAGCTGTTTGTGATTAAGAGAGACCCCCCCCAAAAAAGAACTAAAAAAAAGAGAGAAAAAGAAAAAAAAGAACGAAACACATGAAACAATAACAGCAAGGTTCCAGGCAAGCCCCTGCCAGGTTTCTCTGGGGGAGCCTGCTGCCAAAGATCTGTCACTGCCTTAGGCCTCAGGCACCCTTCTCCTCCCCACAGCTCCAGCCGGATTAAGTGCAAGTAAATGAGAGGATATTTTCCAGCGATAAGGACATTACAAAAAAAAGAGAACCAGAGAGAAAGAAAGAAAGAGAAGGGGAGAGGTGGGGGATGACAAAAAAACCTTGCCATGATACATTGAAGCGGGGTTAGCATCTTCATCAAACATCTAACGGACACACAACAAGGGGGCCTTGTGGACTGCCCCCCCCCCTCATTCTGGATAACATTCGTCTCAAAGAAACACAGGGGGCTGCCATTTTGTGTGTGCAGGTCGAATCTATTTTAAAGGGAAAGCGGGGAGAAAAGAGGGAAGGAAAAGAGGAGGAGAAGAGAAAAAAGGAAGAAAGAAAGAAAGTGTAGTGAAGAGTCCTAGTGGTCGCTTTAGTAAAAAAAAATGAGGTCAAATCCTTGGTGCAGCAAATGTATCCTCTTAGGAGAGCACGGGAGACAAAGCGGAGCACCCCAGGAACCTGACAAAGGGGAAGTAATTCAATTAGGACTCCTTATCCCCCTTTCCCTCCCAGATCCACCTCAAACGCACCGCATGGCACGGGAGCCGAAACAGGAAAGAGAACGGGAGTGGAGGAGCCTGCTTCCCTGACAGGCCGAGGTGGCCTCCAGAGAATCAACACCTGCTCTTTGTCCCAGTGAGAGGAACCACCTCTTATACGGACCAATGCATTGCACACACGCGCACACGTGCACACACATACGAGCATACACACATGGGCACACACATACACGCACACACACACATATATGCGCACACACACACACATAGGCGCACACACACACATACGCGCGCACACACACACATACACGCACACACACACACACACACACACACACACGACCATACACACATGGGCACACGCACACACATACGCGCACACAGACGAGCTTACACGCATGGGCACACACATAACCATACACACCAAGGCAAGGTCTTTTCCGACCTCCAGTCAAAAGGAACAAAACTGCTATTTCCCCAATCACTGCCACTAAAACCCCCTTTTTTGCTTTTCTTCCCCCAACAAAAAAAAGCCCTCTTGATCCACACTCTGAGCCCCTCTGGCTGTGTTTCTAGAAAATTCCTCGGCCTCTGACCCTGCCGTGCTCCCTGAACCCTGAGTCAACAAAGAGAGGTGTTGTGTCTGAGGGATGTGTGTGTGTGTGTGTGTGTGTGTGTGTGTGTGTGTGTGTGTGTGTGTGTGTGTGTGTGTGTGTGTGTGTGTGTGTGTGTGTGTGTGTGTGTGTGTGTGTGTGTGTGTGTGTGTGTGTGTGTGTGTGTGTGTGTGTGTGTGTGTGTGTGTGCTCATGGGTATGTGCATGTGCGTGTGTGTGTGTGTCTGAACTGGCCTAGTGACCACCAGAGCTTAAGGGCAAGCCAACCTAATGCATTTTAAATGAGGATTTTTGTCCAATTGAATTTTATTTTAAATTAATTTTGTTAAAAAAAAGCCAAAGATTTAGTGTGTGAGTGTGGAACAAAAAAAAGACAACCACTTACTGCACTGCTTCCCACTCACACTCACAGCAGCTCGAAATTAATTTGGGGTTATTTGACTTGTAACAATTGTAATGATCAGCGCTAACAAAACTGGCTGACTGACAAGTCAAAGGGTGAGCGCACCCACCAGATCGGCACTGCATTTTAAATTGCACGACATGTCCTCGGGTTGGCGAACGAAACAATGAAAAAAAACAAGAAAGAAAGAAAAAAACACATCTCCATTCGTTCACCCTTTCAATGTTTTTTAACACCGCTGTTGGCATCAGGCACTACAAGGAGGTGTGATCAACTGTTTCAAACTGTGAGAAGCGAGAAAGCCATTGTGCCGTTTCACTCGGAGGTCATAAATATTTATCCTAAAACTCTTAGAGCAAGTCAGGGGTGTTGCCGTCAGCTTCGTGCCAGCAAAAACATTCTCTCTCTTTTTTTTCAAACTCAGGGTTATGTCAGTTTCCCTGGAGTCTAAGGCTTGCTCTCTCTCTTTCGCTCCGTCTCTCGCTCCGTCTCTCGGCCAGTCTCTCTCGCGCTCTCCCTCTCCTGCTCTTTCTCTCTCTCTGTCTGTACTTCTCTCTCCCTCTGCCTCTCTCCTTCATCAAATAGTTTGACTAACTCTCCCACACTCCTCCATTCATTGAGCAAGAAAGGGGAGGAAATGCGAGAGCAGCAGAGAAGACCAGACCAGACGAGAGTGCGGTCCAGGAGACGCAGCGGTCCAACACCCGTAGCCAACCCAGCATTCTGACCAACTCTCTTTTCCTCGCCAACAAGACCTCTCCGCTTTCTCTCCCCTGAACTCTCTTCCTCTTTCTCTCTCTTCATCTCTCCATCTCTCTCGCATTCCCTTTCGCCCTCTCTGCCTTCCTCCCTTTCTCTCGTTCTTTTCTCTGCGTGCTTGCAACTGTTGCCAAATCTTCAACCCAAAAGAAAGAGTCTTGCGGTGATTAACTATGCGAGACAGTTGAAAATACGAGGCATTAAGACATCACGGATTTTCGCGCTGGCCCAAGCTCAACCTGAGCTCCATTGTCAACAATTGCAGCCGGTTGGTTGGCTAGCGAGGCAGGCTTTACCCACCAGCCAAAATGGAGATCTGGAGGACAGGCGGTCGGTTGGGGGATGGGGGTGGGGTGGAGGAGGATGGAGGTGGGGTGCCGGGGATCTGGAAAAGTGACATCAGGGGTTTAGCTGAATTAGCGAGGGAAGGAGTGTGTGTGTGTGTGTGTGTGTGTGTGTGTGTGTGTGTGTGTGTGTGTGTGTGTGTGTGTGTGTGTGTGTGTGTGTGTGTGTGTGTGTGTGTGTGTGTGTGTGTGCGGTCATGGTGGGCAGTCATGCATCTGTCCGAGAAACAGTGCCACAGGAAGTCACATCTACACACACAGACACACACACAGACACACACAGACACACAAACACAGACATACACAGAGACACAGAGGACACACACAGACACACACACAGACAAAAGCTTTTTTACTCATCAATACAGACATGTCCTGTTATTGAATTTAGGGCCAGCTGCAAAAGGTAGACCTGAATGCTTTAAATCCAATCTGGCCCCTGGTGGCCTCCTGGTAATATTGCATTAAAAAAATGGCAGTGGTCTCACAGAACTACATGAATCCAATGAAGTCTTACTTGTTTCCTGTAATGCTTTACCTTCCATGAGGGGGAGATGTTTAGGATAACGCTAGTTGTCAGGGAAACCCACAGGGGGGAACAAAGGGGTCAGTTGTCCCGGGCAAACAGAGAGGGGGCGCCCAGACCCTCCTTGGACCCTCATTAAATTGTATGCATTGGGGAGGAAGAGGGGCCCTTCCAGATGACTGTCCTGGGCCCCAGCCAAAGCTGCCAGAGGCCCTGCTAGCGGTGGATGACCAAGTGGAGCCAGGGTAATGAATGTCCATGTCAGTAATTAAATAGCAAGACACACCGTGACCCATCCTGCCCAGGTTTGATGTTCAAATCAATCCCAGTCGATGGACGCTGATTAGCGAAAGTGGCCATTTTCTGCTTACCATGCTTTTGTTTTTGCTAAATGCACTGGTAATCCTATGGGGACCATGAGTGCACACACAAACACGCACACACACACACACTCACACACAAAAATACAGTGCAAGTCTCACTTGGCAAGAAGATATGCTAAAAATAGACACACAAGGGGAGGCGTCAAAAACAGCAACACAAGACAGCAAGTAAACATCACCCCCCCTTAAGCCCTCTTGAGGGACAGGCTCACAAACACTCACACTCAGCCAGTCACACACACAAACATTCTTTCTCTCACACAAACTCACAAGTCACACACAAACATTCGCTCTCTCTCGGTCACACACAAATAAACATTCTCTCCCCAAAACACACCTTCTCTGTATGGCGGGTGCAGAAACACACACACGCACACACGCGCACACACACGCGCACACACACATGCGCACACACACACAAACACACACACACACACACACACACACACACACACACACACACAAACACACACACACACACGCGCACACACACACACGCGCACACACACACACGCGCACACACACACACACGCGCACACACACACACGCGCACACACACACGCACACACACACACAAGCACACACACACACAAGCACACACACACACACACACACACACACACACACACACACACACACACACACACACACACACACACACACACACACACACACACACACACACACACACACACACACACACACACACACAAACACACAAACACTACTCTCTCTATGCCTCTGCCTCTTGTCAGATCAATCCACTCCGCCCTTCCGGGCTGACCCGGGAGGCTTTGAGGATTCAGCTCAGGCCTCGGAGAGCCTGTCACACACAAGCGAGAGTAGGTCCGGAGCGCTGTGCTGCGCCGCGGGAATGTTAGCGGTCCAGAACTGCTGTCAGGGAAGCGCCGAGCGAGCGGGCAGTCAGGCTCCACTGATCATGGCCAGCTCCCCGCTCCCCACCTCCACCCTCCACCACTACCCCCAACAGCCTCCTCCACCACCATCACCACCCAGCCTCCACCACCGCAACCCTCCCCTGCATTCCCTCCCTCCCTCCCTCCCTCCCCAGCCGGCATCCTTGGCTGCCCAGGTGTTGGGCATGAGCCAGGGGACTGTCAGCATGGGAGCCCGGGGAGGGGGTTGGATAGGGGAAGGCAGGGAGTTGGAGGGGGGTATGATGTAGGTGCGAAGGAGAGAAGAGAGCAAGCAGAGGGAGTGATAGGGAGAAAAGGAGAGATAGAGGGATAGAGAGAGGGAAGTAGAGATACAGGGATACAGAGGGAGAGAAGGCGGGACAGAGTGATGGAGAGAAGGAAGTGGGGATACAGGGATACAGAGAGAAAAGAAGAGAGAGAGAGGAGTGCTAAGAAGAGCAGAGCCCAAACACTACCATCACGACACCATTACCACCCCCAACCCCACCCCGCATCACACTCCATCCCCTCCACACGGCCCCAGCAGGGCAGGAACGCTTGCCAACGACCCCTGTAGAGGCTCCTACAAAAAAAAAATCCACCTTAAGCCAATTAACCTCCACGTCGCCCGACCAGGTGCAAGTACTCGGCTAGGGGCCGGGGGCCTCGAACGAACACGGAACTGCACTTAATGCCGGCATTAATTCGGCAGGAAATTGCATGTTGGTTTAGCGCATCCTCACGGCCCGGGGGCGTGGCCCTGCGACCGCTGTAACCGTCGGCAACCGCTTCTCTGGTGTTGGCATGTTGTCAAGTGGTGGAGACAATCTCCCCCCCTCCCCCCCAGTCGACGACAGTGGACCGAGAGCGGTCATGTCAGGAGAGCGGAGGTTGGCCATTCCTCAGCAAGGTAAATGCCACCACTGATGCAGTTAACCTTGTCTGACATTATTTTTATGTAAAGAGAATAGAGGAGTGCATGGGGGTGGTTGTGGGGCGGTGGTAATACATTTTAAAAAGAAGCTGCGTCCACATCTTCACTGCATTTTCGGTTGATGCTGCCACCGGGGAGAGAGGAGGTGGGAAAAAAAGAAAACGGAAATCAATGACAACTTTTTGTCACAGTAATAGAGTTGAGGGGAGTCTCAACAAAAACACTGGTGAGAACAGATTTAAGGAAGTTCTCGTCTTGAGAAAGCGAAAGAAAAAAAGACAAAACCAGGAGGTCCACTTCATCTTAACTTCAATGACCTTGAGAAGAAACAAAAGATTGTAAGGGGCTAGGGGGGGGAAATGGACAGGAAATTCACACACAAAACATAACATGTCGCAATTGTATACGGCCCGCTTGACTGATGTTTTCTTTGGTCTTTACTCCACTGCCAGTCAGCCTGCATGTCAGACTGCTCCAGAAAAGCACCCACATTCATCAAACGCAACGGCATTCAGCTGTCTGAAGGCGCAACTGCTCCCAAAGTATGTTTACCACTAAACCTAATTAGGAGAAGAAAGAGGAACCATGCCTACATCAATGTCTTGAGGAGGGGGGAGGGGGAGAGTGGTAATGGCACCATACCGTCCCTGATAAGCTATGTTAAGTGCTTCTTTCAGAGCAGTTTCATAATTACAAGTGAAGGGGGACATAGTAACTTTGATGGGGAAGCATAACAGGGATGACACCACAATGTGGTGACAATGAAGACTCATGCGTTAATGAATCTGTCTAACTCACATCACTGGGTTAAGTGGCTTGTTTTCACACACGCACCCAAGTAGAGAGGATATCTTAAGGCTTATACTAGTGTGATACTAGTGTGTGTGTGTGTGTGTGTGTGTGTGTGTGTGTGTGTGTGTGTGTGTGTGTGTGTGTGTGTGTGTGTGTGTGTGTGTGTGTGTGTGTGTGTGTGTGTGTAATGCAGTAACGATTAAGTAGATCAAACAAACGGCATGTGCTTGGCAGCTGGCACAGGGATGATCCTTATGCGCGCGAAAAGAAAGAAAAAAAAAGAAAAGCAGAAACTATCCGTTTATCTGTCGCTCATCTGATCTCATCTCATCCCATCTCCTATCCACTATCCACTATCTCATCCCGTACACCTCATGGAGCTGAGTCAACTTTTGGGTCATTACATTCGGCTGTGGAGTACAGTGCATGGGCAAGACAAACAATAATTATGTCACGGTGTTTGAGAGTAAACACAATTACAGGCAAGACGCCCGTCTGAAGTGTGTCCTTCTGGCTGGGAGCAATGGAGCACAGTCTTGAACTGCAATACAGTGTGTTAGAGAATTACAGAGAGATATGGAGGCAGAGAGAGAGAGAGAGAGAGAGAGAGAGAGAGAGCGAGAGAGAGAGAGCGATAGAGAGAGAGCGAGAGAGAGCGAGAGAGAGGCAGACAGAGAAACAGAGAGAGGAGGAGGAAAAGAGGGAACGAGACAGACAGGCAGACAGAGAAACAGAGAGAGGAGGAGGAAGAGAGGGAACGAGACAGACAGGCAGACAGAGCAACAGAGAAAGAGAGCAAGATGAAGACAGACAAACAGAAACACAGAAACTGAGACAGAGAAACACAGAGGAAAGCTAGACAGAGACAAACACACCGAGGGACTGTCGAGACAGATTACTAAGTCCCTCTGGAAATGGCATTTTAAAAGCACCTCAAGGCAGTACAACAAAACGAAAACACCAAAAGTACCACCATCTCATTTCTGCAGCCACTTGTCTTTATGAACACCTTCAAGAAAATGCTCCAAAGAAACTTTCTTTACGCCGAAGAAGACTTGAGCACCACGGGCTATGCTTTAACAGGCCTTAATAATAGCCCTACTCACTGTTCTTTCCAAGGTTTATCCATACTGCTCCTTTATGTAAAAGGAACAAAAAACACTTTCTTGGCTCACTAAAAAGACCATCTCAGATTTTGCCGCTAATTATTAGTGATTTCCCTCCATAACACTACTGGATTATTTACATTTCTTTACACACACTGGCCATTTCCTCATTGTACAGACAGACAAGGCCTCACCCTAATTAGACCATTACCAGCCCCATTAGCGCACTATCCATCAAACGGTAACGAGTCTTCTGTATTTTCAAACCCATTTTTTTCCCTCTCTCGACGATACCAATTTATTGATTTACTGGTTCGCACAACACTAGCTTCAATAGACGTGCGAGCAAGCGAACAAGTGAGCGGACTGGAGAAACCTTCCCCTTGTTTGCTTTAAGCAGCAAATTACCGCAGACTGATTAAAATGAATGGTTCATTATGTTTATTTTGTTTAGCCGGGTGAGAGGGAGCGAGCTAGTGAGCTAACGAGTGTGCGAGCGAGCAGCTGAAACTTGACGCGCTTCACAAAGCCATTAGTCCAGTATGAGGGAGCCCAGGTGTCTCCGTCTCTCTCCACTTCCTCTTGCTTACTAAACTCCGCAGTCTAACGTTACATGGGCTGGAATTCCATGCATTTTGGTCATTTGGGCTCTGGACTGGGCCAGCACAGCATGCCAATGCTAGCACAACCCAGCATGGTCCCCCTGCCACGCCATACCAGCCTGTTAAACCAGCTACTAGTAATTCCTTTCATGTTGTACATAGAGGGTGCCTTTTGGTTCTATGGGCATGGTTCTCATTTCGTTTTGCCTTTCTACAGTCTGCCTTTGGTTCTAATGACATGGCTCTGCGGCAGGATGTTGTCGAACCCATTAGCAAACAACAGAGGTAGTGTTTGTGAGTGATGACGTATGACATTAGCCTGGTTGTAAGCCGGACTACATCGCGACCAGACGTTAGTGTTTCTCTCTTGTTAGCCATAGAGGCAGAGTCAATTTTTCTAAACTTCAGCGCTCGACACCTCCAGGAAGAAAACTTTTTACTTTTCTCTTACAATACAGTGGGGACAGACAGACTCTCTGTAAAAAAACAAAACAAAACACATACAGTGTACAGTGTGTGGGGAGGGCAGTACTGTAGCTCGTCAAGCCAAATCAGTTAAAGACTGCACCACTGCTGCTGCTGCTTCCTCTGCTGTTGCTTTGAGGCAGCCAGACAAGCAGACAAGGAACTTTGGAGAGTTACGACAGAAAAGCGGTCCCATTCCTCGGGCCTGATAGCGAACACTCAGGGGGCTTTTGAAGAGACTCTTTTAACTCTGTAGCTTATCTCAGCCCACCCCCCCTACTCCCCATACCTTACCATCCACCCAACCACCCATCACCACTTCCCATTCCCATCTCCCACCTCGACAGCCTGAACAGCACATCTTTACCCCTCTACCTGCAGCAGTCCTGAACCACCCTGCCACCCAACCAGCAGCCCTGAAAACCGGTCCCAGGGAGAACTACCGTGTGTGTGTGTATGTGTGTGTGTGTACCACTACCAGCAGCCCTCAAAACCTGTCCCAGGGAGGACTGAAGTGTGTGTGTGTGTGTGTGTGTGTGTGTGTGTGTGTGTGTGTGTGTGTGTGTGTGTGTGTGTGTGTGTGTGTGTGTGTGTGTGTGTGTGTGTGTGTGTGTGTGTGTGTGTGTGTGTGTGTGTGTGCTATCCACCTACGATCCCTGAAAACCTGTCCCTCCCAGGGAAGCCTTGCCCCATGTGGTGTGACCGTGCGCCTCTGACTGTTTATCTTCACATGGAACCTCAAATCCCTCCAGCACTGACGTGCGTGCGTGCGTGTGCGTGTGCGTGTGCGTGTGCGTGTACCTTGTATGTATGAAACTTGTGTGAGTGTGTGTGCATGCGTGTGTGCACCTTGTGTGTGCACACCTTGTGTGTGTGTGTGTGTGTGTGTGTGTGTGTGTGTGTGTGTGTGTGTGTGTGTGTGTGTGTGTGTGTGTGTGTGTGTGTGTGTGTGTGTGTGTGCATGTGTGTGTGTGTGTCTTCTAGGGGTGGTACGGTTCACAAAATTCACGGTTCGGTTCATATCGCGGTGTCAAGGTCACGGTTTTCGGTTCTCTACGGTTCTTTTTTTTTCAGTTCATGATAAATGGTGCACTGGCTAATAGAATCGGACTTATCACTAAATATCCTACATATGGTTTGTATAGGCTTATAATGTGAAAATGGTGTGATTTTAATTGTGTCATCCTCTGATTTGGTCTTATACGCTAATGTTTTAATCAGATATACTCCTAGAATCTCTGTTTTACATATTTTTGTGGGCAGTACATGAATTGCGGTTTGCGATGGATTGCACGGTTCGGTTCGGTATGTGTGTGAATTGTACGGTTTCGGTTTTCGGTGCGGTTTGTGCCATCCCTAGTGTCTTCTCACATAACTGTCTCCTGGCCATATATCCTTCCCCATTTTCACTGGCGGCGGTGTCACTTTGCAGCCTTTTCACGGATAGCAGAAGACGGCCTGAGTGAATTAACGCCCCTATTGTCCCGACATGCCATCCCAGTTAAAACAATATCTTTGGAAGGGGCCAACGACCCGGGCTGCCCTTCCCAGAAAATGATCTTTCTCCTCCTAACCTCCTCTCTTCTCCTCTCCTCCACCTCTGCAGCCAGCGCATGTACCCAACCTCCTCGCAAAACCCATGACCTTCAGGAAGGCTTGCAATAAAAACACACACACACACACGCACACATACACACACACACATTCATCCCACAGTATATACACAATTTCCAACTCAACCCTATATATTTGTGGCTGACCCGAATAGGTTTCCCTGCGCCGAATAATTAAATTTGAGCCATCTGGAAGGGCCTTGTGATCTAATTCAGTCCAGCTAGGAGGAGATGACTTGAGGTTTTACAGGGTCGCTCTTTCTCTCTCTCCCTCTCTCTCTCGCTCTCCCTCTCGCCCTGTCCGTGCTTGCTCCTCAGCCCAAACAGGCAGTCATGGATGGAAAAGGACAGGACAGTGCAAAGGGAGCGTTTTAAATATGTCAGGTCTCATATTAAACAGACGCATGTCTTGGGTCGTTCTTCTCCTTCCAGTTTGACGAAAAGCAAAGCAGGTGGCCTGGATTTACATGGACGTTTACGACAACACATTTTCCTTTTAAGAAACTAATACATTTTCCATCCAACCTCTATATCTGAACTCTTAACAGGCTGAAATGTGTCTATTACAAGCTAGATTTTCACCAGAGAAGTGACAAATGTAACAGAAAGCCCAGTATCCAGCTATGCATGATAGCTTTTTCCCTGTGTGTGTGTGTGTGTGTGTGTGTGTGTGTGTGTGTGTGTGTGTGTGTGTGTGTGTGTGTGTGTGTGTGTGTGTGTGTGTGTGTGTGTGTGTGTGTGTGTGTGTGTGTGTGTGTGTGTGTGTGTGTGTGTGTGTGTGTGTGTAAAACGTGTCTTGTGAGTGAATGCCTCGGTCAGCAGTCTTTGATCATGCTGCCTTTTGCTCAAAGGAGGCACAGAACAAGTCGTTTGTGGAGAGTGGCAGGGAGATCCTAACACAAAAAACAGCATGTCCACTTTATCGATACCTTCCCTTGAAAAAAAAAAAAACCACTCCCACTCACTCTCTCCCACCCACACCCCCACACACACACCAACACCACCACAACCACACAGACACACACACACACAAGTCTGGTGCCTTGTCAGTGGCCAGCTGCTGACAGGCTCCACGCGAGGGCCTCTTCTACCCCTGTCACCTGATAAGCCCCCACACTAGAGACAACGCTCCCCTCTGTCCCCAAAGCCCCCGCCCCTCCTCCACTCTTTCTCTCTCTCTCCCCATCTCTTGTCTCTATTTCTCTCTCTCTCCCCCCATCTCTTGTCTCTGTCTTTCTCTCTCTCTCTCTTTCTCTAAGCATCGACACAGCCCCATCTCTCTCTTGCTCTCTCTCCATCTCCCTCCCTCCCTCCCTCTCTCTCACCCTCTCTCTCTCTCCATCTCTCGTCTCTATTGCTCCCCAACCATCAACCAAACGGCACTCCCTCCCACCTATTCTCTCTCTCTCTCTCTCTCTCTCTCTCTCTCTCTCTCTCTCTCTCTCTCTCCTCTCTCCTCTCTCTCTCTCTCTCTCTCCTCTCTCTCTCTCTCTCTCTCTCTCTCTCTCTCTCTCTCTCTCTCCTCTCTCTCTCCTCTCTCTCTCTCTCTCTCTCTCTCTCTCTCTCTCTCTCTCTCTCTCTCTCTCTCTCTCTCCTTCTTCCCAATGACCACTCCCAGTCTCTCCATCAACAAAGCAGCACTCCCACCCCCTTCACCCCCTTCCACTCCAACGCCAGTCTCAACCCCCAGCCCTGAGCCCAGCGCCCCCATGGGCACCACAACGACTGGCTTCACGAGCAGCAACACCTGGCTCGAAACACTAATAAGGCCGACATCCCATCGCCTCCACCTCCACCTCCACATCTACCTCCAGCCCCCATCCCCCCCTGGCGGCCCTCCCATGGTGGCCTGCCTCTCCGCTTCAGTGCAGCGTGACGCTGTGACGAGGAGAGGTGTGGTAGGAGAGAGGGAGGGAGAGCAGAGGAGAGGAGAGGGGAGGAGAAGAGAGGAGAGGAGAGGAGGGTAGGGGGGAGGAGGGGGAGGTAGGAGAGGAAAGGATTGGAGAGGATCGGAGGGAGGGAAGGGAAAGGTAGATGAGAGAGGATGACAGTGGAGGAGGGAAGAGAGGAAAGCAAAACAGACGAGGATGGTTGAAGAGACCACAGAGCAGAAGAGGAGAGCAGATGAAAGGAAGAGAGAAGAAAGGAGAGGCGGGAAGAAAGAAGCGAGAAGAGGAGAGGAAAGAATGGGAGGAGAGAAAAGAGGGAAAGAAAGAGGAGGAGAGGGGAAGAGAAGAGAAGAGCTGTGCTGCCCAAGCCCCCTAGCCCTGCAGCCTCTCTGTGTGAGTGAGCTAGCGGGAGGTGATAATGGCTATTTTACACCAGGGGTCTTGCGGCTCCTAAATTACACACTAAAAGCTCAGAGTGTGGCTTAGCTCTCTCTCTCTCTCTCTCTCTCTTTGCCTTTCTCCTTTCTTTCTGTTTCTTTCTTTCACAATCTCTCTCCACACCCTGCCCGCTCTCTCTCCATCTGAACGCCACAGGACTCAAGTCACCTGGTGGTCTTCATACACCTCCATTTCTCCCCGCTCCAGCAGTCAAATGCTATACTATATTTATGTGTTTATTGCTTACGAAGATACACCGCGGATCAAACTACCAAGGTGAGCGGAAAAACAGAAAAAAAACAATAATCATATCAATAATAATCGCAAAACATTTTTTTTAAACTAGGAGCTCTAAGGAGCTAGAAGTCCTCATGGAGCGAAACTATGACCTTTACAGGCATCCAAATGAGTTTGACCTTCTTGCTTCGACATAGTGTAGACAATTACCATGCCTGTGTATGGCTATGCACTGATATGTAATAATGAAATGGAACGTTGCCCCATCCTTTAAGCGTATCTAAACAATGCGTTTAACCTACGCTATCCCCCCCCCATGTGTTTCGCAGCGCTTCCAGTGGGGAGGGAGATAGCTGGGATTCCGAGGGCATTTGGGTTAGTTAGCAAGGTCAGGGAGCCTGGCTCCGTACAGCACGGGGAGCGCAGGCCTCCGAAGAGTACTTCACATGCCAAGAGAGCCCGCTAAGCCTCGGAGTGAGCTGTGACGGACACACGCAGAGCAAGGGCAGGCTTCCGAGACTTATCTTGTCACCATTTTGGAAATCCGATGCCACACAACGCCACAGTTGCAGCCTTTCGGGGCGATGCAGGAAAATAATAAAAAGAAGTAGGAAAAAAACCCCACAAAGAGCCACAACGTCTCATTAGCCAATGTCTGGATGTTGGATGTTGGTTGGAGGTGGATGTCTTGTGATGGACACATGCAGTGGTGGGTGGATGGATTACATGATCTGTGTTTGAAAGCCTTCAGCGTTCACTTCTTCCCTGCAGCTCAGGCATCAGAGTTTTCTCAAGCAGGTCTGCTGTCAGCTGTGGTCGGGCCTAGGACAATGTCTCGTAAAACACTCCCCCACTCAATACATACAGTAAAATGAGGACCTAATTCTGGGGCCCCTCTCTGTCTCTGGGCCAGGGACAGCGTACCACTTTGTTTCCTCATGCCAGCTTCCCAACCCCTCCAGTATCTTGTCTCCAGTCTCTTGCTTTTGAGTTTTCAACACGCAAACGCAAGCATTCTCCACCGCCGGGCGACCACCAACGACACAAGATAGGGCTTTGAAGAAATAAATTAGAGAGCCCCACCTGAATCTTGCACACAATAAATAATTTAAATGAGGTGGGGGTTTGACTTCAACAGAGGACAAGGCGAACATACTTTGATCTGAGGGAATTTAAAAAAAACACACGTGTACCATACACACACATCCCACACACAATGGCCCATTTCACCTCTTGAAATGTTCCCTTTGAAATTTGGGGAATTAGAAAGAACAAAAAGACGACAGAGGGGGAAAGAAAAGAAAGAAAGAAAAAAAGAGACACCTTTCAAGCCATTCATCAGCCGTGTCTCGCCCGCTAAGCCTTCTTAAAACACAGCTACCTACTTCCTGGTACCCCAACCCGAGCAAGCAGCACACACGCATATGCGTTCAACTTGCTAGCTCCAGGTCAAAGAAAGCCCACACTGTTAGGCGTGCGGTACGTACGGGCATTATATGCTGGCGGATTATCATCACTTATGTCAACTCATTTTTGGAGTGGCAGCCTCTGGCACGCTCTGCTCGTGTTTCCAAAAGGAACAGGTGTTCCTCTGACACGGTGGTCTATT
Source organism: Engraulis encrasicolus (assembly GCF_034702125.1). Taxonomy (NCBI): domain Eukaryota; kingdom Metazoa; phylum Chordata; class Actinopteri; order Clupeiformes; family Engraulidae; genus Engraulis; species Engraulis encrasicolus. Next base: position 35,170,623 of record NC_085866.1, on the reverse strand, counting down.
TAAAGAAGCGACACGCAGCTGCAGGGGCTTGCTGTGTGTGTGTGTGTGTGTGTGTGTGTGTGTGTGTGTGTGTGTGTGTGTGTGTGTGTGTGTGTGTGTGTGTGTGTGTGTGTGTGTGTGTGTGTGTGTGTGTGTGTGTGTGTGTGTGTGCGTCACTTACACATATACACACTGCTACCAGACAGGAAGCTCAAATACAATTCTTCCGAAATCTCAGTAATGGTTTCTTTATAAGCTTTCTATACATAATGCCACAAAGATTCCAGCATTAACATGGTATTCAGGA
>NC_085866.1:35160337-35165337 GCF_034702125.1 Engraulis encrasicolus | reverse complement strand
GCATCCTCCATCCCCCACCAATCCCATCCTTTTAAAACGCTATTGTGTTCCATTTTGCACAACTGTCTTGGGTTCACACTTGCCTGCCTTCAAACAGCTTTTTTTCCCTGTGGTTACCAATCTCAGCCGTGTTACACACCGCTGTTTATGGTGCAGCCGCGACACATGTTCCTTTAGCATGGGGCCAGGATTGCTGTTGGCAGTTACACACCCTCCCCCAGCCCCAAACACACACGCACGCACGCACGCACGCACGCACGCACGCACACACGCACACACGCACACACACACACACACACACACACACACACACACACACACACACACACACACACACACACACGCACGCACACACGCACACACGCACACACGCACACACACACACACACACTTGTATGCATGCATGCACATTGCACACACATTATGTACACCTAACACACGCACGTATACACACACACACAAACAACATTGTGACTTCAGCCTCTCTCACACATGTGAAAAAACACGCACGCGCATGCGCGCACACACGCACACACGCACACACACACCCACACGCACACACCTTCTGTGATTCTAGCCCCTGCCTCTCTGCTCTGCCTGTTCTCTTCTGCCGGGCTATATTTTCCTCAAACTGAATGGAGAAGTAAAGCCCGGGCAATCAATGAAATTGATTAAGATATTTTTGAGCCTGTCTGTTATAATTGGTTGAGGATATACTGCCTCTCCCTGACAGCTGAGGCACTGCAGCACACCGCTACACACACACGCGCGCGCACACACACTTTCACACGCAAACACGTACACACACACACACACGTACAAGCTTACACACACACGCACACACATACACACGCACACACATACACACGCACGCGCACACACAGCCCAGGGTTTGGAAGGGAGACAAATAAAAGATAGAGACTGGTTCAAATTATGATAAGGCGAGCAGGGTAAGAGGAGGAAGGAAGAAAAATATCTGCTGACCAAACGGTAAATATGCATTTTAATATACTGGCGTAGGATTCCGCATGAGTGGGGCGGGGGAAGTGAAAAAGGGAAAGTGAAAAAAAAAACACATTAACAATTCAAATGCAAACACACACAAGACCGACTGGCGAGGTATTTTCCTGGTGCCACACATTTAATTTCTGCCATCATCCGACAATGGACCTGTCGGACGGTCCTGTGTGTGTGTGTGTGTGTGTGTGTGTGTGTGTGTGTGTGTGTGTGTGTGTGTGTGTGTGTGTGTGTGTACGTGTGTGTGTGTGTACGTGTGTGTTGGCAGTTATCTTGTTCCTGCTCCTCAGACTGACGGTAAAAGGCTAATTGAGCCGCCAGAATAGAGCAGAGCAGAGCAGGAGAGAGTGAGTGCACTGCACTAGGCACTAGGCACGGCAGAAGAAACCCTCCTCTCTCCTCTCTCCTTTCTCAGCCATTTTCAAAATGGGATAATAAAATCTCAACTGAGCCGGGGCTCATCACAAAGCACCATTCAGTTGTGTACGGACCGACAGACAGACAGACGGATAGGAGGATGGAGGGAGAAAAACAGAGAAAGAGAGGGGGGGGGATTAGTTGGGGCGGGGGGCAGGGGGGAATTAGCTCATGTGTATATGTTGCAGTCTCTCCCTCTCACTCACACACACACACACACACACACACACACACACACACACACACACACACACACACACACACACACACACACACACACACACACACACACACACACACACACACACACACACACACACACACACACACACACACACACACACACACACACACACACACACACTCTATGGCCGTGACCCGACATGAGTCAGCATGCCCCGGTAACACCATCCCGGCCCGCCTCAATGCACTGGGCCCCTCTCAAGCACACACATGTACGCACACATGTACGCACACGCACACGCACACGCACACCTCTTTCCTGTTCTCTTCTAAATCCATTTCTCTTCCACTTTCTTTTACTGTCTCTCCTCTCTCAGTTCTTCTTCCTGCCATCTCGTAACCTGTCCATCACTCTGGACCCCCTCGTCCCTCCCCTCTTTCCCTCCCTCCCCATCCCTCTCTCTCTCTTTTTCTCCCTCTCCCTATCTCTCTCTCCATTCGACTTCTCTTCTCTCTCTGACATGTTTAATATTCCTTTGACATTTCTGTCCCATTTTCATTAGGGCCTTTCATCTGTGCGCCGTGGGTGCCCTCGCCTTTTGTTAGGGTCAATGCGGAATCCAGACCCTTCCAGCGCTTCCACAGCCCACAGCCCCCAACCCCACCGGTCCCCCTGACTCCCCCCTCACCCCCCCCCCCTCTCTCCCTTCTTCCCTCCATCACTTCATCAAGACAAAGGAGGAGGAGAAGAGAGGAGGAGCGAGGCACAGAGCAGAGGGGAGCGTAGCGGTGTGGCGCGCGGGGTAGGCAGGCTGAGACTGGAGGCTGGAGCAGCGGGGCTCTGGGGGCCTGTAAATGTCTTCAGCATGAGCTGGAGCTCCTGGGGTAAGTCAATTCTGCACAGGGGTGGGGGGCAGGGTAGGTGGGGTGGAGTGGAGGGGAGTGGAGTGGAGTGGAGAAGAGAGGGGAGGGAGACGAGGTAGAGAGTCTGCACGGCGGGGGGGGGGGGGGGGGAGGAGAGGAGAATAGGGATGCTGAGTTGGAAGAGGGTTAGGCGGGAGTGGGCGGGGGTATAGGAGAGAGGCTAGAGTGGAGAGGAGAGGAGAGGAGAGGGAAGGGGGACTAGGTAAGGATGAGAATAGGGAGGGTAAGGGGTAAGGGGGGTTAGGTAGGGAGGTTAGGTGGGGGGGTGGACTAGGTAGGGGCGGGGGAGGGATGAGAATAGGGATGCTGAGGGGTAGATGGGAAGGAGGGGGGTTAGGGAGGGGGAGGGAGATATGAGAATAGGGATGCTGAGGTGGTGGTGTGGAGGTGAAGAGGTGGATGAGGGAGGTAGAGAGGAGAGAGGAGGGGTGGGGGAGGGTCGGTAGAGCTGAGAGGTAGGTAGGGTAGAAAGGTAGGTAGGTGGAGGTGGAGGGGGGACTGGGTGGACTCAGAATGAGGAGGAAGATGAGAGCAATGGGGTGCAGAGGGGAAGGGAGGAGGTACGCGGGTAGATATGGGTGGAGGGGGGAATAGGCAGAGAATTAGGAGGAAGAGAAGGCAGTGAGAGGAAAGAGGAGGTGAGGGGAGAGAGGGCAGAGTTGGAGGGGATGGAGGCGGACTGGAGAAGGGAGGTGTGGAGGGGAGGAGGGATGTAGAGATCAGAATGAAGAAGAGGAGGGGTAGGGGTGGAGTAGAGAGGGTAAGGAGCCAGAGGTAGAGGAGGTACAGAGGAGAATGAAGAGGAGGAGGAGGAGGAGGAGGAGGAGGGAACCACTAGAGGCAGGAGTGGCAGTAGTGTGCGTGTTATCAAGGGAGGGCTGGGATGGAGATGAGGAAGAGGAGGAGGGTGGAGGAGAGGGGAGGAGGCTGGAGGGGGAGGGGGAGGGGTAGGGGGTGCAGTGGAATTGGGAGGCAGCAATGATGTACAGTAAGGAGGATGTGAATGAGTGAAAGTGAGAGACAGGTGTTGTAGTGTGGTGTGGAGTAGTGACGTGGGGGGGGGGGGGGGTTAAGGTAGAGTAGTAAATGCAAAAGAGGATTATGAGGATGAAGAGGAGAGGGAAGAGAAGGAGGAGGAGTGAGAGTGAAGGTGACTGTGTGTATGTGTGTGTGTGTGTGTGTGTATGTGTATGTGTATGTGTATGTGTGTGTGTGTGTGTGTGTGTGTGTGTGTGTGTGTGTGTGTGTGTGTGTGTGTGTGTGTGTGTGTGTGTGTGTGTGTGTGTGTGTGTGTGTGAAAGAGAGAGGGGGAGGAGGGGTGTTGATCTCCTGAAGTCTGTGAAGCATGCCGAATCCCCGGATTCCCCAATCATAAACACAAGAATTGGATCCGATGTCAGGGGGGAAATTTATCAGTTTGACTCCCCCCAAACCCCAGACGCCCCCCTCTCTCTCTCTCTTTATTTGTCTCTCTGTCTCTCTCTCTCCTCGTCTCCCTTTCTGTCATTTCAGGGCACAGAGATATACGAGGCTGGTACGGCCAAAATAAATATGGCCGCTTGATGGAATTTTTCGCTGCCCGTCTTCTGTAAACGTGGCCTTTTGACAGACCACCTTCGAGAGCCATTTCACAAGGCCTTGTTTGGGAGGGATCCAGCACAGGTCGATTTTCTTTTCTTTTTTTAAGAGAAAAACACACACACACACACACACACACACACACACTCACACACACCTCTGAGGCGATCTCTTGAAATGTGTACACGATAATCTGTCTTTGGCTTGAAATTGTTATATTTTGTGCCGGTAATTTAGCAAACTAGGATTAAAAAAAAAAAACAATGTTGCTAAGCTAAGGATAACTATAGTAAGGCTCTCTGTCATTAGAGATAACCAGTGATGATTATACGACCGACTGTGCTGCATAAGGCACTAACGAAATCCAAATGCGCGACACAGAAAAAGAAACACAAAAACAGAAATGGAAATAGATTTCCAGAAATACGTGCCACTTTGCCTCTTTGGAGTTTCCCCCAACATTCCGATGATAAGGTTGTTTGGATTGGAGGGACATTTAATTTAGGTGCTGTCTTGTCGGCGGTCTGAAACAGTTCTACAGTGAGACAAGACAGACCTAGCTGACTCTTGGTCTTGCTTTCTCTCCATCTACATTTTACTTCTCTCTCTCTGTCTCTCTGTCTCTCTGTCTGTCTCTCTCTCTCTCTCTCTCTCTCTCTCTCTCTCCCCCCTAGCCACCTCTCTCTCTCTCTATTGCTCTCTCCCTCTCTCTCCCTCTCATCCCCCTTTCCCCCCTTCCTTTCTGTTAGTGTCTGTTTCACCATCTCTCCTCTCCTACCTTCTGCACTCTCCCACATCACTCATTCCCTCTCCTCCTCTCCCTCCTTCCATCTCTTTCCCGCTCTATGTCCCCCTCTCCGTCCTCTTCTCTCAATTTGTAT
>NC_085866.1:35137837-35155337 GCF_034702125.1 Engraulis encrasicolus | reverse complement strand
AGACTTTTTACTACTAAAGCGACTTTTCAACAAGACTCTAATCAGCTGTTGTGATAGACAACACCTGTTGTCCTGGCTACCTAGCTGTTGCCTAGCGGTGTTCCACAACGGCACTGTTTTGTTTTGCGCAGCAACAATCTTAACATTAAATAGGCCTAAAGAAATGTCCCCGCCATGTGTGAATCATTTAGGTATATCCATATAATAAGCGGGTTAACTTTCGGCGAATCGGTCGCTTTGTGGAATAGCAGCACTTCAGAGAGAACAAGACCCCTCCGCTCCGCGTCGGGGTCTAAAGATTCTCTCTGTCGTGCTGCTATTCCACGGTAGCGACCTTCTCGCCGAACGTTAACCCTTACGTAACACACTGCAACACACAGCAACACACAGCAACACAACGTAACACAACGTAACACAACGTAACACACACCACCCCAGCATGACACACAGTAACACAACATAGCACACAGGCATACACCATCACAAAGTGCCACACCGTAACACACACTGTAACACACATTACTGCACCGTAACACACAGTAACACGCACCACCACACAGTAACACACGCTACGACACCACAACACACACTGCCACACCATAATACACTGTAACACACAGTTCCACACCATAACACACACAGTTCCACACCACAACACAGCCCACTGCATGAGCACGTGCTGGCCGCCCCGCTCCGCACCACACGGTGTGCTGCCGTCCCCGTAGTAAAGCAGCCGCTCAAGCTGGTCAGTGCAGATAAATCCGAAACAGCGGCGAGGCAAAACACAAGCGCTGCCAAAACAACAGGGGTGGCTAGGAGAGATGGGAGATGGAGAGGGGTGTGTGTGTGTGTGTGTGTGTGTGTGTGTGTGTGTGTGTGTGTGTGTGTGTGTGTGTGTGTGTGTGTGTGTGTGTGTGTGTGTGTGTGTGTGTGTGTGTGTGTGTCATAGGCAAGATAGAGTTTATATTTATCTTTGTGTGAGCATGTGTTTGTATTCGTGTGTGTGCATGCATGCATGTGTGTGTGTGTGTGTGCATGCGTGTCTGCGCACATGTGTGTGTGTGTATTTGTTTGTGTGTGTGTGTGTGTATTTTTGTGTGTGTGTATTTTTATGTGTGTGTGTATTTTTATGTGTGTGTGTATTTTTATGTGTGTGTGTGTGTGTGTGTGTGTGTGTGTGTGTGTGTGTGTGTGTGTGTGTGTGTGTGTGTGTGTGTGTGTGTGTGTGAGGCTGGGAGTGATGGGCTGGGGTTATGGGCTGGGGGAGGAGACGGCAGTGGCAGCGGCAGGCTGTGGGGTGGGTATGAGCGGGTAGAGAAATTACATCTCACCCCTGGCAGACAATGGGTCAGGGTCTTTGTGTGGCTGCTCAGGAGGAGAATAGGGGCCTTCCACTGAGGCTTCTGTCTCTGTCTCTCTCTGTTTCTCTTGCTGTCTCCCCCTCTCTTTTGCTCTGTGCGTGCGTGCGTGCGTGCGTGCGTGTTTCTGTCTCTCTTTCTCGGCCAGCATGATTAGCTCAGCAAACAGCCAGCAGGACCTGTCGCGGAAGCCAGAGGATAAGAGCTATGGTCTGGCCAGTCAGTGGAATGAGGAGAGAGAGAGGGGGATGAGGGAAAAGGAGGAGGATGGAGGAGGGGAGAGAGAGAGAGAGAGAGAGGGAGAGAGAGAGAGAGGGAGGTAGGAAGAAAGGAGGAAAAAAAAGTCATTACAATTCTTGAATGGCGGCCAAGGGAAGGGAAGGCAAGGCTGGTGTCCACACTGTGCTGAGCGCTAGGAGTGCCACGCTTGCCACTCTCAGCAGCGGCCTCATATATGGAACAGCATACATACAGTCGCAATCATACACCAGCTCGCATACAGTCGCAATCATACACCGGCACTCGCTACACACAGCACAAATCAGCCTTCCACCATTCGCACGCACACAGCACTACTTAAAAAGTACACATCAGGCTCATATGCCACACAGTCCACTCATACTACAACTAGCAGTTTAATACATCACAATCCAGGCCCACACAGTATACTCATTCAGACAGGCTGAATAGCTTGGCCAATAATAATTAGACGGGCAATCGTGACCATGACGCAACATTTATCAGACACATGACTACTGATCACTGTTCATCATTACTGTTATGAGAATTCATTTCATAAACTTATTCTTCATAATAATATTCCTCATAATGCTCATACGATTGTTTTGATGTGAATGTCTATCATCAAGCCCGCACTGTGAAAATATATCAGTCAATATGGAAAGAAAGATATGAGCTCATATGTCTCGCCGTATCGCCCAGCAATATTTGCCTCACAAATCGTGCTCAGAGTCAGGCTACCTCACAAATAGCGAGCACTGTTGAAAAACAAATGACAACTAAAGTAAAAGCAATTGTATGAAAGGTAGTCGTGGCAAACACACCTTGAATGGAAAAAATGTAAACAGGAGGCTACATCCATTTCCTCATTTACTCATTTACTCATTTACTCATCCACCCATCCATCCATCCATCCATCCATCCATCCATCCATCCATCCATCCAACCATCCACAGAGAGACGTGGGACTTTGTGGTCCCCCCTTCTAATCTGCTGTGCAAACTGACATTAAGCGGCGCTATTTAAGAGGGAAAAAAACACACAAAAAATCCCCGGCACAATTCATTTACAAATCAATCCCCCAGGACAATGGTGATGGCATCCGCCAGTTTCCTGCGGCTTTGCATACTAAACACCTTCCAAACGAGGGCGGCTAGGCTTCCTCCAGTGATTAATTATGTGCCGGGGAAGCAAGTAATTGTCACTCAACCCTATACATTCAACATATACACGCACGCACGCAAGCACACACGACACACGAAGCATGTTACAAAATAACAACAACATCAGATGGCTGGGAAAATGGGAAGCATTTGGAGACTGACAGTGAGAGTTGGATGTGTGTGTGGATGTGTGTGTGGATGTGTGTGTGTGTGTGTGTGTGTGTGTGTGTGTGTGTATACGTGTGTGTGTTATGTGCAAATGGGTGTCTTTTTGTATTCCTTATTTTCAAATCAAACTACACTGTCGATGCAGGAACAAAATGGTTGAATAATGACAGGTAGCGCTATCTAAATGCAATTTGACACTTGCTCAAACACGCTCATTCTTGTTAACACTTACTTCAAAGCCAAGATAAGAAAGAGGAGGGAATAAAAACGGGTAACAAGAAAGGCGCAGATTTAAGTGTGCGTCTGTGTGCGCGCGCGCGTGCGCGCGTGTGTGTGCGTGCGTGTGTGTGTGTGTGCGTGCGTGCGCGTGCATGCGTGCGTGCGCGTAGTGTAATGGGCACCTTTGCTTGAACTCCACAAACATGAGAATTGTAATTTGCAAAAAATACCAGAACGTCATCACAGTAGACACTCTATCTGAGCTATTAGAAAAAAACATGACACAAAAAAATCCACAACTGTACGTCTAATCAAGTACATAAACAGGAATGAAGAAAGACTTCATTAAGTGTTTCTTCTCTCCATTTTCGCTCCAGTTTTTTTTTTGATACGCAGCCCCATTAATGCATGCCTGTGCAGAGAAGACTCTGCCTTTTGTTCGGGCTGTCAGTTGTCAGCCATTTCTCTCTATTGAGAAGCCGTCTCTGCCTTCGCTTCCCCTTCCAGCCTTCCAGCCTTCATCCCTCCATCCCCCCCTTCCACCCCCCCACTCAGACAATGGGGAGCACAATGCAGAGTAATCATAGAATTAGGCGCCATGCAGGACAGCTCCTGCTAAAGCATTATTAAACCAATCAAACTGGCATCATCTGACAGAGCCCTCCTCAAAAAAGAAAAGAAAAAATAAGAGGGGGTTGGGTGGAGGAGGAGGAGAAGGAGGGTGGGGGGGCTGTGAAACGCAACCATTTCCTGTCATGAAGGAAATGCGTTTTCTCTTTCTCTCCCTGTTCCACCACAGCCTCCACCATCATCCCTCTTTTTTCTCTCTCCCTCACCCCCTCTTCTTCCTCTGCTTCTTCTTGTCCTCTTCTTAGACACATCTCTCGATTCAACCCTCAAGCCCCATCTTTCATGTGTGTATGCGAGAAATGTGGCAATAGTGGGTGGGGGAGCCAGTGTTTAAAAGCATGCAGTATTTGGTTGTGGTGGTGGGACTTTGAAGCTTTAAATAGTCAAGCCAGCGCTTAGCTATGCCAGCTAGTTACAGTTGATCCAAAAATAGACCATCAAAAGAGCTTTGAGGAATAAAAAATACACACAAAAATACATAGAAGCTGGCAGTACACAGCGTCATTCCAAACAACAAAAAAACCTGCATAGGAAAAGATAGAGGGGCAAAAAATGGCTCACTTTCTTGGTCACCTGAACGACGGCAACATTTCTAGGACAGGAACTTCAACTTGCCATGATTACGGGGTGTAACTTTAGCAGTTACCATAATGATATGTTGCGAGCTGTTTCAACCTCTGCTTGACTGCTCAAAATCAGAGCAACGCCCTCTGCCCTCCCTCTTTTTATTTGCTCTCTATCCTTCTTCTTGGTCTGCCCATCCGTCTTACTCTCTCTCTCACTTCTGCCATATCTCTCAGTGTCTGTGCCTCTCTCTCTCTCTCTCTTTCTCTTTCTCTTTCTCTTTCTCTTTCTCTCTCTCTCTCTCTCTCTCTCTCTCTCTCTCTCTCTCTCTCTCTCTCTCTCTCTCTCTTTCTCTCTCTGTCTGTCCATCATTTTCTCTCCATCTGTCCTCTCCCTTTGCCTATACCCAACCCCCGCTCTGGCCTTTTCGGTCCCTTTCTTTTTTATTTCCTGGAAAAATGACCTACTTCCAGGTGCCTGTCTCGGATGCACTGCACCAAATCCAAACTCGGCCCCTATTGGCCCTCAAGACCACCAAAATCATAGACCAAAAATCCATCTCTCTCTCTCTGCTGGCTTCAAACATCACTGCGAGCTGACAGAGGAGCTGTGCTCTTATGCAACAAAATGGAGGAAAAGGAGAGAAGCCCACTCCCAGGAGAAGACAGAGAGTGTGTGTATGTGTGAGAGAGAGAAAGAGAGGGTGTGCGTGAGAGATTTAGAGATGGAAAGACAGAATAAAACAGTGATTGAGGGAGACCAGGAGAGAGAGAGAGAGAGAGAGAGAGAGAGAGAGAGAGAGAGAGAGAGAGAGAGAGGGGGAGTGGGAGAGAGAGAGAGATGGAAACAGTGTGTGTGTGACAGAGAGACAGCTAGGCAGAGAGAGAGTGTGAGAGAGCGACAGAGAGAGAGAGAAAGAGAGAGAGAGAGAGAGAGAGAGAGAGAGAAAGAGAGAGAGAGAGAGAGAGAGAGGTGGCTAGGGAGGAATGAGTATGCAATGTTTGTTTGTCTCTTTCTCTTCAGCAAACACCGAGAGGAGAGAAGAGGAGAGAAGAGAGAAGAGGAGGCTGCTCAGTATCGCAGTGACAGAATTGAGAAAGGGGGAGTTACCTCAAGCCAAAAGCCCGACCGTGACTGTGAATAATGCATGAAATTTATCGGCAAGGAATACAGTGGCTAATGGCGGAAGGTATTTGATTACCGGAGGGGCTGTTTCACATTTTCGTGTGTGCGTGCGTGCGCATGTGTGTGCACATGTGTGTGTGCGTGTGTGCGCGTGCGTGTGTGTGTTCATACGTGTGCACGCGTGTGTGGTTTTTCCAAGAGAGAGGCAAATCACTTTGGCACCTCGACAAAAAAATCTAAATCTGATGTTGAGTAACCACAGTGATTCCACCTTTGAATATTTAATTGGCCTTAATTAAATGCTTATTTTTGCATGCGCGTGAAACACCCACCCACACACACAAACAATTATATTCACAAGCACACGCACGCGCGCGCACACACACACGCACGCACGCACACGTGCGCACATGCACACAGGCACACACACGTACACACAGCCAGGCTCACATAACTGAAACGCACCTCAGAAAGGCAAACGTGACCAAGCACACCTTTTTCCGAGATAGAGATGGCGGGCCACTTATTTGCGGCTGAATTGAGGGTGGCTGCACAGTGCACTTGGGGGTTCCAGTCTGGTGACGAGCTCCACTGCCATCTGTCTCTTCCACTTACGATTGCCGCACGCCACCGACGTGATCCCTTCAGCCCCCTCCCGGCTAATCACCCCAGACAAACCATATCCCTATCCCCATCTAAACACTCCCCCGTGCAGAAGCAGTACGAGTAGCATGGGAGACTGTCAGCTCCATTGCGTGCTTGCTAGCCCCCTTGCTTGCTACTATACAGGCCTGATAACAGGCTAGTTGTCCCGGACCCAGGGACAGGAAGGGGGCAAAATTAGGTCCATAATACATTGTACTGTATGTATTGAAAGGGGTTCCCGATGTAGGTGATTTTTTCCCCCTGGGCCCAGTGAAAGTGGTCAACGGCCCTGCTGTTACACACTGCACGAACAAACGGACGTACAACGTATAAGACTTATATTAAAAAATAACACTGAGTCGGGAGAGAGAACTTGGACAGGCGAATCTAGTCATAAATAACCCAATTATCGGCCAGACGCCACAGAGGGCCCACTTTGGAGGAAGAGCTTGTCACGTTTGGTTTGTTTGTGTGCACTGGAGAGGCCAGACACAAGATCCCATTTAAAGAAACCTTTAGGGGGTGGCGGTAAAAAAAAAGAAGAAGAAAAAAAGAGCGTGTGCGGCAGTGCGTATGAACGGCTGTGTATAAACAACGCTCTCCAAACGCCTCAGATATCCGAGACAGGGGAGGTGGAGGGTTCACAGCACACAGGACAGGAGAGTAGGGACACAAGGAAAACAACAACAAACCTAGTGACCGTGTCATCTGAGCACTGCCTGTCTGTCTGAGGGCCATTTGACTAAACAAAACAACCCAGAAGATTTTTTCTGTCTGTGTGTGTGTGTGTGTGTGTGTGTGTGTGTGTGTGTGTGTGTGTGTGTGTGTGTGTGTGTGTGTGTGTGTGTGTGTGTGTGTGTGTGTGTGTGTGTATGTGTGAGAGAGAGAGACCGTGTGCGTGCGTGTGCATCAACAAACAAAAACAAACAACAGAACAAAAACAAACAACACTAGACCAGTGAGCAAGCCTGAGACTGCCCATAACTGGAATGTTGATGCATTTACGTCATTAGCAGATATGTGGGGGTTTTAGCACAGCTAGCATCGAAAAACGCGGGGTGGGTGGGCAGGCAGGCAGGAGAGAGAGAAACAAATAAGGTCCAGGGACGGTAAAGGCGAAAAAAAAATAAAAATAAAGTTACAACTGTGCGCATAGCGGCAGAGATTTGGGACGAACACAGAAGTCATCTTTGTTGAGCGTCTTTATTAAATAAATGATGGCTAATCGGCTCATGTGACGAGGGAGAGTGAATTTGCGCAGGGGGAATTTCAAGAGACCCCCTAAATTCATCAATTTGACCCACAGGACAGAGCCGGCATTGAAGCCCCGTGGAGAAAAAATAAGCAGTGAATCCTCCTCATTTTCTCTCTCGGCTTCTCTCTCGCTCATCCTTTTTTTCTCCAGCCATCCAGGCGTCACAGTCTTACTTACTTACTAGCACACGTGTGGCTGAAAAAAGGCAGCTTATTTTGCAGCCTCAGCCAATAAGGAATGTGTCTTTATTTGCAGCCCCAGCCAATAAGATGTGTCGGTCGGGCCTGTGTAGCTGTGGAAAATGTGAAGCGGGTTTAATTGACAAATAATGGCCAGTTGCCTTTATTATCCATTACTCACCCCATAGCCATCAGAGGGGGAGGGGGAGCGCTTGAGGGGCAGAAGAGGAGAGGAGAGGAGAGGAGAGGAGACTTGCTGGATTGAAATATGAGCCCTCTCTGTGTGGGCTGTGACACCTCCAAAACAAATCCATACTCCTTTGATTACATAATAGTTCATTTGTTAGTCATCATCTAGTGCAGCGTCTTTTCCGGCGCTAGAGCAGGCCAGGCTTGTGGGTGCGGGTGCCGCTAGTAGCAGCTCGTGGCGGCGGGCACATAAGCTATATAAATGGAAGGCGACGCGGATTGCTTTTGGGGAGAGGAAACAAATGGTGAATCTAATGGCTCATTTTCAGTGCCGCGCTCCAAGGTTAGCTCCGCCGTAGAGGTTAGCGCCGGCGGAAATTGAGAGACGGCAGGGGATGGGAGCGGAATGATAAAATGGTGTCTGGCAGGGGCTGCGCGGCGGAGCGGCTTTGACTAACAGGAGCTGCGACCGACTGGAAAAATGACACATTATTTTCTGTCAAACGGCAGTGGAAGTGTGTGAGGGGGAGGGGTACAGTAGTGTGGAGTGGGGGCAGGGTTGGCTAGGGTAGGGTGGGGTGGGGTACGGCAGGAGAGTGACAGGTTTGGGGTGGGGGTTGAGAGGGGGATACAGGAGTCTACTCTCTCTTCCCAGTGGAGCCACCTGCACTGAGAGAGGAGGGGGAGGGTTGGGGGGTGAGTAGCAGGTGAGTGTTGGCAGCCGAATAAAAAAGGGGGGTAGCGTAGCGGCAGCATGGTGCTGGTGGTGGTGGGGGTGGAGGTGGAGGATGATGGAAGTGAAACCTTACCTCGTCCCTCGAAGAATAGTTCCTGAATCACTAGGAGCAGGGAGCCGTTTTAACAAAAAAAAGGCAGGAGAGCAGAATGCCAGACAGGTGTGCGAATGCAGCGCCCGACAACTACCCCTGCCCCAAACACACCCAATCCCGCACGCGCACGCGCACGCACGCACGCACGCACACACACACGCACACACACACGCACGCACGCACGCACGCACGCACGCGCACACACGCACACACACACGCACGCACGCACGCACACACACACGCACACACACACGCACACACACGCACACACAGACAGATAAACAAAAAACACAGACAAAACACACAGACAGACAAGACACAAACACACAGACAGAAAGACACACACATACACACATACACACACAGACACACAGACACACACACACACACAGCACCACACCCAGCCCGAAACCATTTACGACTGCGGCGGCAGCCCCGACCTTTAATGAAGTTATGGAGCTGCCTATTAAATTATGACACAAAATGCATCGCCGAACGCCGGGAGCCTTCGGAGAGCAGAGTAAAGAGAGGAGGAGAGGAGGAAAGGACCCAAACATACAGGGGCTATAATCCTCCCAGAATGCAACACTCATATTCATTAGCGTGCAGCCTTGACAGCCGCGGCTACAAAGGTAAAGTGATTAGCCTCTGATGGTGGCGGAATAAAGCCAACGTTAACAGCTGCCTCTTAACGAAGCAGCCAATGGTGAGCCTGATACCTGAGGCGTCACGCACATCACACACACACAACCAGCCTCTAGGTTTAAGCATACAATCAACGCCGTCTGTCTGTCTGTCTGTCTGTCTGTCTGTCTGTCTGTCTGTCTGTCTGTCTGTCTGTCTGTCTGTCTGTCTGTCTGTCTGTCTGTCTGTCTGTCTGTCCAAATAACCCCTGAAAAAGCTAGGGTACTGTACCCCTGCAATAACCCCCCCCCCCCCCCCATCCCTCCAAACCCCTCTACCCCTAACACATGCTCGATTGCTTCATCTTTCATCAGCCTTCAATGCCTTCACAAAAACATTCACCCTTCCCCCTCCCCTTACCCACCGCTACCCGCTTCCCCCTTCCCTCCATTCCACCCCTAGCACACAAACATTACATGTGCTTCATTACAGGCGATATAAACAAATAGCCTGATTTTAATGGCAGACGTGACCCCCCTCTCCCCGAAATGAGTGAAAAACAGCCCCAGCAGCACGAGCAGGAGCACAATGGCTAGCACGTCCTCATTAGCAAGGGGGCTGCGGCTTGCTGTTGCCACATCTGGTGCTAACAGGAGAGGAGAGGAGAGGAGAGGAGAGGAGAGGAGAGGAGAGGAGAGGAGAGGAGAGAGGAGAGATGGGAGAGAGGAGAGATGGGAGAGAGGAGAGATGGGAGAGAGGAGAGGAGAGGAGAGGAGAGGAGAGAGGGGGAGAGAGGAGAGGACAGGAGAGGAGAGGAGAGGAGAGGAGAGGAGAGGAGAGGAGAGGAGAGACTGGGAGAGAGGAGAGGACAGGAGAGGAGAGATGGGAGAGAGGAGAGGAGAGATGGGAGAGAGGAGAGGAGAGGAGATGGGAGAGAGGAGAGGAGAGGAGAGGAGAGGAGAGGAGAGGAGAGATGGGTAAGGAAAGAGCAGGAGGACATCTGGAATGGATTCACTGCAACCGGCTGCTTCCACTACTGACTGCAAGAGCAGCACGCACGCATCCCACACACACAGGCACACACAGACACACGCGTACACATATTCCACACAAGCGCATGGGCTTGTGTACACACACACACACACACACACACACACACACACACACACACACACACACACACACACACACACACACACACACACACACACACACACACACACACACACACACACACACACACACACACACACACACACACACACACACACACACACACACACACACACACACACATACTGTATGAGCACACACACGGCTCTAAATAGCATCCGTCGCGTTTCATTTGACCCCAACCCCCCACTTTAAAAACCACACACACACACACCCACACACACAAATATATTCATGTGTGTGCAAGCACACAGAGACACATACACACACACATGCTGCCAAAGCTTCGCACAACTCCAGCTCCCACTGTGCAGTACGTGGTGGCCAGCAAGGCAGTACACTACAGTGGGCCGTGCTGTACAGTGCTGTGCCGAGTGGGTAGCATTCGGCTCCAATCCATCCAAGCGCCTGTCAGCGCTGCCAAAGCAGCACATAGCTGGCGGGACTCTTTCTGTTTCTCCCTCTTCCTCTCTACCCGCCCCCCTTCTCTCTCTCTCACACATTCTCGCTCTCTCTCTATCTCTCGCTTTCTCTCTCTGTCTGTCTCTCTCACACACATACAGAGCTTCTGTCTGTCTCTCTCCTCCACAATCACTTCATTCTCTCCTCTCTCTCTCCTCTCTGAGCTATTCACCTTTTAGCCGAGTAAAACACTCACACCTGACTCGATCGCTCATTAACTTTAACTGTGCATTTCAATCCAGCCTGGAAGGTCATTCATTTTTCCTCTGCTATGTATTGTGTCTGCGGTATAGAGGAGGGCATGGGTTGTTGCTACATTTGGAGCTCGTTTGATTGTTCTTCTCAGCCACTCACCCATGACTTTACAATAAAGCAAAACAAAAGAGCAGTCAGTCCGGAGTGGTATTTGTGTTGCTCTTTAAATAAATGATATGACAAGCTGGGGGTGCACGGCGGTTTTTGGCCCCTCGTGAGTCCGAAACATTTCATTAGCTGTTGACTATACACCAGGGAGAACGGGCTACATGTGTTTTTTTAGGGGTGCGGGGCTCGGAAAGGGTCCATTTTTATAACTACACTTTACATCTAAATAATGCATGTTCTACGGCTGATCATAAAAAAGCCAATGACCCAGATTGATGGAGTGATGAGAGAGAGCGAGAAAAGAGAGAGAGAGAGAGAGAGAGAGACGGGCAGGCAGGCAGGGCAGTCAGTTTCACCGCATGTTCGCCTTCCTGTCTTCTCCCCGTCGGCAGACCCCTTGAGTGACGCAACAGCCGAGCCTTGGCAACGGAACACTCCCAGCGTAATGCATACGCAACGCGGAACACAATGCTAGCTCACAGTCCAGACACAACATCCCTCACGCTCCATGGGGGTTGTGAATTGGGTGTAGGGTGGATGAGGTGTTAGGGTGGGGCTGGTGCTGGGGCTGGGGCAAAGCGGCATAGAGAACAGGAATGGGGACGGGACGGGACAGGACGGTACGGTACGGTACGGGGGCCTGATTTATGGCAAACAGATTTAGCCATGATCAAACGCACTGTGGGGCCGGCCCGCGCTCATAAATCTCAGGCGCTATGCATCCGCGGCCTCGCTCCTCTCCGCTTCCCGCCGTCTGATTTACGTGGCCGAATTAGCTTTGTTTTCCATCCCAATCTGACGTGATTCAGCAGAGAGAGGTGAGGGATGTAGTGGTAAGGGTGGTGGAGGGTGGATGGTAGAGGGTAGAGGGGTGTGTGGTGGGTGAGGAGGAACAATTTGTGGAGTAAGAAGAGGGAGGAGGAGGAGGAGGAGGGAGTGGGATTGGTATGGGATGGGGGGAGGTCTCAGATTGACGTATCTGGGTGGAGGGCTGGGGAGGAGGAAGAGGGACAAATTGTGGAGTAAGAGGAGGGGCGAGGGGGTGTTGGGATGAGGGGGATCTCTGAGGGATGTGGGGTGGAGGGTTGGGGGAACAAACTGCAGAGTAAAGGGGGGGTTGGGTTGGGTTGGGAATGAGAAGGGAAGGAGAAGGGGTGGTTCTCTAATGCTGTCAGTCAAGGCGTTTGGTGTTGACCCGGGGGCTATTTCTCATTTCCTCATCAACCTGCTTGTACCAAGGGGACCGTGTCGAGAAAGGGGACCTTGGAGAGGAGAGGAGAATAGAGGAGCGATGGAGGGAGGGGTGTTAAGGACGCATGTAGCCTCGCAGCAGCCGTGCAGATAATGATTTTCATCGGCTAATCAAAGCAGTGTCGCGGGGAAAGAAGGGAAACTTAAAAATAGAATGCCCGACACATCCCTTTCCCTTTGTGTACCTGTCAAATGCCAGCCTAAGGTTCTCTTTGCCTCTGTCATCCTACATTCCTCCTCCTCCTCATGTTCCGCTGGTTCCAAGAGCGCGATGACAAACTGCACCAACAAACCGCTACACAAGATAAGCCGGCTGAGATCCTTCACTGTAGTAAAAAACGCCAAAAGTGTTGCTGGAATATTCTGTATTTCGTACGGCCATGAAACCGGTCTGTTTCAGTGTTTGCTGGGAGACATAAAGCATGTCATGTGCGTTGTTCCAAAAGGAAATGAAACCTGCCACATGTAATAAGCTTTTTTACAGCTCCAACTATGTTGTGAACGTATGAGGAGGGTGTGTGTGTATGTGTGTGTGTATGTGTGCGCACGTTTGTGTAGGTGTGTGTGTATGTGTGTTGTATGTGTGCGCACGTTTGTGTAGGTGTGTGTGTGTGTGTGTGTGTGTGTGTGTGTGTGTGTGTGTGTGTGTGTGTGTGTGTGTGTGTGTTGGGGGGACGTTATGGTGACCTGGGTTGTCCAGATTGACATTCCGCCGTTCAACAAAGTGGAGGGGGGCGGGGGGCCACTGGATATAACGTTTCTGTTGTTTCACCCGCTAGGTCTGCGGAACTGTTAGATGGGAGACGGAAAACGGAAAACCGAAACCCGTTTCGAACACAGACTACAGCCTAATGGACACATGTACCTTGCAATAAATAGCCCACATATGCAGCAGTAGCACACCACCACCATCTCCACCACCGCCGCAACAACCACCACCACCACTGCGACACATGACTCACTAGCGACTCACAAAAACACACACAGATTTATCAGCAGGCAGTTTGTCGGCCGTGGCATATGCCATAAAAAGACCCCTTGACGCCTTACGGTCTTATTTCTCAAAGGTAAGATTAGCCCCGCTTCATCTCTCTCCTGCTGCTCCTTTGACGCATCTGTGGGAATGCGAGCGACCACACCGTAGCATACCACAGCCACAGACACAGACCCCACCCCTGCACAGGAGGAGATTTGTGGCTTAGCGTCTGCTTGCTTGCTAGTGCCCGACCCGCGCTCTACGGCAAAGATAATACGCCGCTCTGCCCCGTATTTTTAAACGTAGCCCTCCTCGCTTGCTGCCCGTTTCACCACTGAAATAAATCCATTCAAGATGTGGCAAGGGCAGTCTGCCAAAAAACCTCACACATACACACACAACAACATACTCCACACGACACCCCTCACCCCCCCTTACAAGAAGTGCAAAGGTGTGATGCTGACCTGCCTCGGTTTAGCAGAGCATAAAAAAAGTTTTAAAATAATAAATAAAAATCTTGCAGTTCTGACACTTTTAACCTGAGACTTCTATCCAGCTGTTTCCTGTCACGTGACTCCAGGGAGGCAGCTGGCTTTCTTGTGTGTGGAGAGAGAGGGAGAACCCAATGTTGTGCAACACCTTGGGCCAGGGCCGCTGGCAGCTTTTGTCGGGCCCGGGACAAAACCATCTGGAAATCCCCCCTCCTCAATATAAATGAAATGAAGTCCCAATTCTGAGCCTAGGACAACTAACCCCTTTGTGCCCCCCTGTCAGTAGTCCTGGTTTGGGCGGAGGAAACACTAGCGCGTAGTGTATAGTGTGTAAACCCGACCTGATGGACAGTATGTGAACCCGAACAGGCAGTGTAACAGCAGTGCACGCTGGGCATGCGGGGACAGGACAGGAAGCTTTTGAGGGGGATTTTTTTTTTTTCCCTTTTTCTTCTTTTTTTTTCGCAAGTGATTTCCGCGCGGCTCCAGTAAAGAGGCGGCTGGAGCCCTCTCGAACGCTGCCAAAACAAACAAGCGTTGGAACAGGAGATATGCTGCAATTAAACAGGGCCCCCCTCCCGCATTCTCCAGCACTCATTACAGTCACTGGCACTGGCGGCGGCTTCGCCAACACACTCCCTCTCTTTCTCTTTATGTCCGTCTCTCTCTCTCTCTCCCTCTGCCCATTTCTCTCTACATCATTCTCTCTCTTTCTCTCTCTCTGCCCATCTCTCTCTACATCATCCTTCTCTCTTTCTCTCTCTCTCTACATCCTTCTCTCTTTCTCTCTCTCTCTACATCCTTCTCTCTCTCTCTCTCTCTCTCTACATCATCCTTCTCTCTTTCTCTCTCTCTCTCCCTCCTTCTCTCTTTCTCTCTCTCTCTCTATCTTTCTCTCTCTCTCTCTCTCTCTCTCTACATCTATCTCTCTCTCTCTCTCTCTCTCTCTACTTCATCCTTCTCTCTCTCTCTCTCTCTCTCTACATCTCCATCCTTCTCTCTCGCTCTCTCTCTCTCTCTCATTCTATCTCTCTCTTTCTCTCTTGCGCGCTCTCTCTATCTTTCTCTCTGTCTCTGTCTCTCTCTCTCTCCCTCCCCCTCTCTCCCTCCCTCCCCCCCCCCCCCACCCCCCCCCCAACACCACCGCTGACTTTCGGACACACGCGTTGCATTTCCATATCAACAAAGGTGCTGACTTAGGATGAAAGCCTTGGGAGGTGTTATTGTTTTTATCTCTTTCTGCGATTTCCGATGGAAACGTGCAACATGACCCACTGCGTGCGACTCTTGTCTAGCAAGGACAGGACAGAAGCAAATGCACGCGCGCGCGCACACACACACACACACACGCACGCACGCGTGCACGCACGCGCGCACACACGCACACGCACACGCACACGCACACGCACACGCACACACACACACACACACACACACACACACACACACACACACACACTCGCCCGGGCCCTCATTGCTTGGGCCAAACAAACAATAACCTGCACAGGGGAACAGGACACCGTAAACCTTGACGCGTTTCCAAAGGACCAGGAAGCGCTCCATGTTGTGTAAACACACTCTAATGAATACACCCGCCCGCTCGCTCGCTACCGTGCATCATCATCCCTCCGAGCACTCAGTGCCCAAAAACCACCAGCTTCGATCCAGGCCCAAGCTCAAAGCCTGAAGCTGTTCGAACGACATCCAACGCAGCTTTTAAAACAAGAAATCAATCCAAAAAATATGTCTAACTGCGAACAGCTGCTCTATTCAAATCAGGAAATCCCATTTCTCCCAAATCACTCTCAGATGAGCACGGCTTACATCACTCGTGTGCTTTTTTTTGTTTCTTTTCTTCTACTTCCCTCCCGTCCTTGCCTCGCCTCCCTGTGAGTAAATAAGCAAAAACAAAATTACATATCTGCACTAAATCCACAGGCACGGCTGACGAGCACCGCCCGCCCCCCTGACGCAGTCGATGCCCCTGACAAAAGAGAAAAACTATAAACGCTCAAACAAATTCATTCACCATTTAATTTGGATCCACAAAACTCCCCTTTAAAAGAAGGCGCCCCAGCCAGACCTTTGATCGCACATTCTGAATTACTTACGGTAAATCAAAACAATGCCACGACAACCACTTTTTACGCACCCTAAATAAAATGCAGCTTTTTTGGCCGACATGTGCCATGGAGACCGCCGCTCCCTCAACAGCGCAATAAAGAAACAGACTAATACAATAAAAAATAATGAATGATACCCAAATTCCATGTTCCACTTTGCTTTATTTAGCAATGCAAAACCGCTAGCAAGCCTGGAAAGATGCACGTCTGCTGGCTATTTCCACAACAGACTTCCCTAATCGTCATAAGGTATGGAAAATATGCACTCGCGACGCATGCAATGCAATCACACCACAGACACTTCCTTAGTAACTTAGCCAACAGGCTTAATTTATGGCCTTTAATATGGTTGTAGCCTCAGCACCTCTGACCCACTAATTTGATCATCGACAAGTCAGAGATGGGAAGAGAAGCGTGACAGAACATGCATAAACAGGCAAAGTCCCATAAATAATCTGTACAGAAAACAATGGGGGCCGCGGACGCTCTCGCTGGACCCTGGGGCATGCAACTTCAGCCCCCCTGCTTGAAACGAGGAAGGAGAGCATTTTTATATTTCCCAGTTGGGTGCTTGGATGGCAAACACACATAACCGTGGCATATTTCATTTCCATCCAATTCATTTTAATTATTATGTCTGCTGCAAAGGAGCCAAGTCAGCTTCTCCAATGATTTTTTTTCTCCCCCTCCCTCTCCCGCTCCCTTCCTAGCATCCTGTCTCACGTTTAATTTAATTTCGTTAATGAGAGATTCTCCATCAACTGCAACTTAAGCACTAATATTGCAGGCTGCACACTCATATACACATACAATCTTGCTCTCCCTCTCCCTCTCCCTCACTCGCTTGCTCTCGATTTCTCACTCTCTCTCACTCTCTCCCTCTCTCCCTCTCTCTCTCACACACACACACACACATATATATATACATACACACACAGAAGCGGGCACACAAATCTCAGCTGAGCAGTTACTGCATGAAGTAGATGGCGCAAATGTTGACTCATCCAAATTCTCCGCTAGCATTCATTTATAACTAGGGTTGGTTTATTTGCCTTGGCACACAATCACATTGAGCTCGGATAGACTGCATTAATAATGTTCAGTGCCTTTTACCGCTGACTCGAAGTGCTAATGGGTCTCAACAATCCCCCACCCCTCCACCACACAACACACCAAAAAAGCCCATTTTCTGGCGTACGGGTGGCTATTTTCAGGGCTCACTCTTCGGGCACACCGCTGTTCTGCTAAACACACAGGGGCCAGCCAGAGTCACGCGGTGCCTTTCTTTTTATTATTGCTTGGGGTGCGGAGGAGCAGGAGGGTAGGCAGGGTGGAGGGGGTAGGGGTGGCGGTAGGGGAGGTGAAGGTTTGCAATAGTAAAGGGTTGCCGGGTAAGGGGGTGGCTAGCGGCTGGGGGTGATTGTGTGTGTGTGTGTGTGTGTGCCTGTGGGGTGCCTGTGTGTGTGACTGTG
>NC_085866.1:35102837-35132837 GCF_034702125.1 Engraulis encrasicolus | reverse complement strand
GGAGAGGAGAGGAGAGGAGAGGAGAGGAGAGGAGAGGAGAGGAGAGGACAGGAGAGGAGAGAGGAGAGGAGAGGAGAGGACAGGAGAGGACAGGAGAGGAGAGGAGAGGAGAGGACAGGAGAGGAGAGGAGAGGACAGGAGAGGAGAGGAGAGGAGAGGAGAGGAGAGGAGAGGAGAGGACAGGAGAGGAGAGGAGAGGAGAGGAGAGGACAGGAGAGGAGAGGACAGGAGAGCACTCCTAGTGCTGCCCACTGCTGTTTTTATATACTGTACGTTTGTCCACTCTTCATCCAATTTTATTAAATTTAATTGTTTATATGTTGGTCTACTTATGAGGGATAAATATATTAAAACCACCCATGCACCATTGTAGGGCCTGTCACGCTGCACGCACACACAAACACACACAGTCTCATTATGTGCTTGAGGGTCTAATGTTGTGCATTAACAGGGGCTGATAATGATGAAGGGGCCCAGGCAGCTCAGGTCCAACCTCTACCTCTACCTCTACCTCTACCTCTACCTCTACCTCTACCTCTACCTCTACCTCTCCCCAGCCTTTTACCACTCGGCTGAGCACAAATCAAGAGCAGATTTGCATCAGTCATGGAGGCACCCTGTTGCTACCAATAAAATAGCAGGTTTGGACTCCCTCCGCGGACAAGCCAGGTCAGTCAGCGCCTTGGTGTGTGTGTGTGTGTGTGTGTGTGTGTGTGTGTGTGTGTGTGTGTGTGTGTGTGTGTGTGTGTGTGTGTGTGTGTGTGTGTGTATCTGCTCCACACTCCTCCATCTGTGAAGGATCTTACAGACACTGCAGAAGCATTTTTAAGGGGACCCAACACGCACGCACGCACGCACGCACGCACGCACGCACGCACACACACACACACACACACACACTAAATGCACACTAAAACACGCACCCATGCACAGTAAGTGGCTTGCTAAGGTTCACTTCCTGCAAAGACTCCACCCTTGCTGTGCTTACTGAGCAACAAGGAAGAACTGGATTTGAAAAAATAATAATAATACTAAAAGAAAAAAAGCAACCATTCTCCACTGGGATTGAGAAGTCAGCTAATAAGTAAGTGCCTCAGAAGCTGAAACAACAAGCATGAGTCTTTGTGGTAAAGCAGGCCCTGGTGAGGACTGTGACTATATTTGGGAGACCATATTTAGAAGGCAAGGCACCTTGAGAGAAATATTGAATATTGTGTTTCTTCAATGGTGGTTGAAGCGTGTGTGAAAGACTTTTTTTTTTTAAAGTGCCAGAGGGTTTGCTCTGAGGCAAATAAATAATACAGCCCAAAATAACTGGGCTGGGATGGCTCAGGGAAAAAAAGGCGTCACACTTTTAAATGATAATGGATTAATATTTAAGGTTATTCAAACGGTGGGGTTTTATTGAGTTCCCGTTTCAATTATACCCACTTTGCCCCGTGTCATCTTATCTTCATCTTATCTGATGAAGGATTCACAGATTCATTGATTTAATGTCTGCCTATCCAGCGAGGGCCCAAAGCACACATGAATAATTCACAAGGTCCTGATTCAAATGTCTGTCTACGTTTCCATCATAGGTCCAGAGGTACGCTGCACACACACACCTTCAGAATTCCAATATGCAGCGTTTAGTCAGCCCACCTCTCTGAAGCCTGGCTTTTTTTCCCTCAATCTTGAGCAAACATATCAGAAAATCAATGCATGCCTTTTTTCAGTGTAAAGGACCTTATTACTTATGTTTGATAATGCTTTCCAACATTGAATTGTTAGCAGTGGTACATAATGCATGTCTTAATACAGCTTCCCATATGCATTGCAGAAAAATGATTTTTGTGGCTGATCAAACAAGTTATGCAAGGTTACTCTCGTACTTAGGCTGGGTCATCTGCGTCCTGTGACACAGCTCCAGGGTCCCGCCTCAAACTGGATGCTACACATTTACCTTTGCTTATAAAAAATACAAATGTTGTTCTAGCAGTAGGATTAGTAGTGGTGTAATAGTGTGGTATTAGTGGCATTGGTATTTGCAATAGTCCCTAGCAAACACGGCACTGATCAGCATGCACGTACCCCTCCCTGCCACAGTGCTGAGGTATTTTAGGACAATGCGAAGAAGACTCCTGCCTGCTTCTGCGCTGAGATATTTTAAGATAACGTGAAGAAGACGTGGAGGAGACTCACCGTATTGATGCAGGGCAGCTCCTTGTTGAGCAGCCAGGGCAGGGACAGCTTGCCCTCACCGCGGTAACAGGACCTGATGCGCTCCCTCATCGCCAGGTTTATCTGATGCAGGGTGAAGAGGCACAGCACGGTCTCGCGAGGTGGGTTGGCCCGGTTCTTTTGGCCCTGGGAGAAGACCACGAAAAGCACGTCCTCGTCCTCCGACAGGCCCAGTGCCTGAGCCAGCCGTCGGCCGGGGCGGTGCTTGTAGGCCGCCTGCACCAGCCGGTATTCCACGCCGTCCTTGGTGCAGCCCAGGGGGAACTCGACGTACGAATAGAACTCTGTGTCGTTGGAGCACATGCGCACGATCTTCGAGGTGAAGAACTTCTCGCCAGTGGCGTCCATCTGGGTGAGCTGTGTGTCGAGCTGGAGGGTGAGGAAGTAGATGTAGGTGCGGCTGGCGAAGCCGTAGACGTAGTAGATGTCGAAAGCCGGGTAAAGCGAGAGCGTGTCCGAGGGGATCTTGATCTGCGACGACACGAAGCCGTCCTGGTACACCAAACCGAACATGTTGTCGCTCTCCTCGTCGGCCACCAGCTTGCGGCTGGACAGCGTGGGGAAGTACTCCGACTTGCCGTCTATGGCCGCGCCGATGAACAGCCGGCTGCCTCCTTTCTTCTTCGGCAGCTTCTGTTTCTCTCCCGGTAGTCCGTCGTCGTCTCCCAACACCACACCCGCCATACCGTCCGCCTCCCTGGCTCCCGACAGGTAGTGCTCCTTACGGTGGTGCGGCTCGCCGAGCTTGAACAGGTCTTCCAGGCGCAGGAACTGGCACACGCCCTGCCAGATGCTGCCGCACGCTAGTAAGCGGTTGCCCGAGTAGTCGACCAGTAGCAGCTTGTTGATGTTGTCGGTGGGCTCCTGCTTGTGAGCGCACGCCCGCACGCTGGGCGGCGGGTAACACTTGGCGTTGTCGTCGATGGGGCCCGTCATGTGCGAGCGCAGCTCAGTCAGGTTGGCCGACAGCTTGTAGATGCGGTTGATGGCACCGACGAACACCTCGCCCGTCTTGTGGTGCACGGTGAGGTGCGTGAGGCTGGCGTCCTTCACCCGGAAGTTGCCCGCGTCCACGGGCAGCAGGGGCGCCGACGGTGGTGGCGCAGTGGGGGTGGAGGGGAATGCGAGGATGTTGGTGCCGAAGAATAGCAACACAAGCAGTGCTATCTGCCATATGGACTTCATGATGAAAGTGTTTGGTGGGTGAGGGTTGGGTTGGGTGGGTTGGTGTGTGAGGTGGGTAGTGTGTGTGTGTTTTGTCTGAAGGAGGGGGAAGGGAGGGGAGAGGAGGGAGTGTTTGAGCTCTTCCCTGGAGCTTAGTGAAGGCTTTCCTTTGCTCTCAGCTTCAGTAGTTCATGTCTACAAGGGAGAGAGCGAGAGGGAGAGAGAGGGAAAGAGAGAGAGGGATGGAGGGAGAGGGGGGAGGGAGAGAGAGAGAGCGAAAAAACATATCAGGTTAGTTTGTGATGAAGGTGGGAGGCAACAGCGGCTAGCCAGCTGAAAAAGGGGCATTTAATGGCATTAGACAGGACTTGAAAGCAAGGAGCAGGGGGAAAAAATCACTTTCAGTTTTCAGCACTTTTATCTTGAATCCACACAATCTCTTCCCAGAGTCCATTTGGGGGGTATTAACGACTCAAACTGGACAGTCAGCCACAATGAGCCGTGTGGTGTGTGCTGTGTGGTGTGGGGGGATTTTTTGGGGTGGTTGGGGATAGGATTATTGATCCAGTAGCATTGGTTAGTGCCAAGCCTTGTCACTCCCACTCCCCCTCACTGAATGGAACGGCTAATAAACCCTTACAGCTATTGCTAACACTAATCCCGGGCCACATTTGTTAATTAAACCAACGGCTGGGAATAAGCAAGTCGGACAACACTGCCCGTGCCAGCACAATGACGAAAACCGGATGATCTCAAGAAGAAAGAAAGAGAAGCCTTGAGAAACCGCAGCATAAAGGAATAGTAGTTTAGTAAGAAGAGGGATCTGAAAGCTGCAATACATTATATTATATGATATTAGCCGCTCAGGATATTTAACATAAGTGCTCTGCAGATCAAACACATTACTCTTCTGCTCGATCACCGCTGTCTCGCCTCCTGCTGGGCCAAGCAGCGGGAATGAAAGAGGCCCTTATGGCACTCAAACAGCCTCTGAGCAGGCTGGCCCGCTATGCTATGTCTCTGCTTCTGCTTCTGCTTTGGGCTCGGCCCAAAGGGAGAATAGAGGAGGCTACTCTCTTGTCTTTCTCCTAGTCTGTAAAATGGAGAACTTATTTTCAGCAGTTTGATGTTTCAGTCAAATCTTAAGGTTTTCTTTTGTTTCGGACATGTAAAAAGTTTTATCCTTTTTCTGACATGTTCTGACGGTGTACCTTCTGTCTTCATCAGAGGATGAAATACTTTTACTTTAACCGATTTCACTAAATTGATCTGAAATAAAAAATGAAGACTTAACAGTTAGGCATAATGACTATAATACATCTATTGGTGTTTCAGTGTTTGCAGCTACCTTGCAACAAGAATTCTTTTCTCTTAATTCTGAGTGCTGCATTGCTACTGCATACTCCCACCTCAACATCTCTCCCTGCCCTCCCTTTTCAAACCTCAAGTCAAAACAAAACACTCACACAAGCACTACAAAAACAATTACACCATCCACCTCTGAAGGATTCTTCTCGTGCATATCTTGGATAACTGTCTAAATGAAATGAGACTACAGCAATAACGTCAAGCACAATTATAGCATATCCATTCCAGGAAGCATGACTTCACATTGGGTGACTAAACACTAGGCACGACACACGTGCGCGCACACAAATGCACGCGCAAACACACGTGCGCACAAACACACACGTAGGCATGTACACACGTAGGCATGTACACACGCACGCAGAGGCACACACACACACACACACACACACACACACACACACACACACACACACACACACACACACACACACACACACACACACACACACACACACACACACACACACACACACATACACACACATACACACACACACACACGCTCGTTTGTGACTTTATATGACCCGTCAACTGACATCGAACACATGACTGAAAAAATGTAATGTAATGATAAAAAAACAAGCAGTACAAGCTTGACTAGCAAGACAAAACACCAGCAGCATGGTCTGCATTCCACACCTTGACACCCTCTATTTCCTATGGTGTTTATCGTCCTTATCCCCGTCGCCATCTTCTCTCCTACCTTCATCACCTTCATCGGCCTCTCACATCACGCCTTCTACTTTACACTCCAAACGCACATTCCACACTTTAACTGAAATGTAGCAACATGGCACCTTCTATTTGGCTCCGTCATGTATGCCTGTGTGGAGTTAAGCTACCTCCCTCGTCCTATCAACATGTAGGCCTATGCAATACTGTCCAGCGTTTGGAACTACTGTTACTGTTTTGTTAGCATTTCTGTTTTGTGTCGTGTATGTCGGTTTGTTGTGACATCTGTAACCGTTGTTTAATGATTGGTTCATGTCTGCGATAGTGCCTGTGCCATGTATTATGTCATTTTGTTTTAATAAAAAATAACTTGATAAAGAAATTATGACTAGAGCTCTAGAGCTAGTGACTTGAGCTGCCAAGCCAGACCCAACTGTACAGTAAGCATTTTTGGAGAGGGGCAAATGCAAGACTCCGCCCATCTACTTAGCTGTGTCAGATATGCTTGTTGTGCAAAAAAGACGACCTCATCCTGTCAAAATGCTACATTGCCGTCAAGCCTTTGTAAGTATTGTTAATGTTTTGCTAGCACCCCTGTTTTTTGTCATGTATAATGTGTCCTTTCCTCGCAGCCTCTGTAAATGTTAATGACTGGTTTGTGTGTGTGCCAGCGGTTTGTATCATCATCATATACATGTAATTTTGTTTCAACAGAAAAAGACAAAAACAAAACGTTACACCAAGTAACTACAGTTGCTATGCCAGGCCCAGGCCCAACCATGCAGCAAGCCGGTCAAGACTACTCCCTCTCGTTTAGCTTGGTCATACTGTACTTCTGTGGACTACCTCATCTTGTCAACTTGTATACAATGATGATGACTGTAATGTTTTGTAGTATACATAGTATACGTAGTATCCATTTTGTGTCATATATTATGTATAATAGTATACAAGTATGTATATAGTACATGTAAAGTCAAATGTGTCATTTGTTTTAATAAAATAATGCGTACAGCAACTAAGTGCAGTTACCATGCAAGACTGAATAGTAGGCCTACTGCTGGGGCAGTTAGCTTTTTTTGGTGAGGGGCAATCACTAAGTCAGACTCCACTGTGGTAGCCTACAATGGCATATTGTAACTCCACTTCCTGACAAGTGAAAGACACCACTGAGCAGCCATCACAATTGCTCTATTACCAGAGAGCCGAATGAACGGTGCTGTCCCAGGAGAAAGAAAAAAGAAGATGGAAAGAACCGGAATTATTCTTGCAGAAATAATTTTGACCCAACGTAAGGGAGAGAAGCCGGAAAGAGGCAGCTTGAATTGCAAGAATCATTTCTTAATGGCGATTTCTCACGGCAATCACAAGTGTCAATCCTCCTTGAAATTTGCATGCAGGGGAGTAATTACTGCTCTGCTATATTACGAAAGAAAGAGAGATAGGATCTGCTTCGTCATTACCCACCACCTAGCTCCAACAAATGCCTTGGACACTCGCCTCATTCCAATCAGCATGTTGAGACCAGGTATAATTGAACAGCGTAATGATCTAATCTAATTAATGTGGGGTACCTATTAATTAACCGGCTGTGTCACTGGCATCATAAGGCACTAAATGACAACAGTAATCCGCTTTGATCAATATGTTTTTATCCCATTACTGTAAACACGCTTCCTAATTTCAGTCTTTACCGGAAAGCCACTCACAGAAACACACACTCACTCACTCACTCACTTCCTCACTCACACTCATAAACTGGCCAGCCAACAACGATATCCCACGCAACACCTGTGTCAAAAAATAAATTCTGTGCACAAAACAGGAAATAACACTAAACAAATCTTGTAAGGCATCTTGTGTGTGTGTGTGTGTGTGTGTGTGTGTGTGTGTGTGTGTGTGCCTGACACAAATCTCTGAAAACACAAACGCACACAAAAACAACATAGAGGCAGAGAATGGAATATCAAGTCAGATAGCAAAATATAATCCCGGCGTGATATTGTGTTTGTGCAAATATTGGCTTTTGGTTTCTGCGTTGGGCCCTGGTGCATGACTTGGCTCAATGCAAGTTCCGTCAAAAAGAGTTTGAGAGGCTCAATCTTCCGACTTCCATCTCTGTTCTGGCCATTCCAATCCAGCCAGGCCCAGCCAGGCCCAGCCACAACCCCTCCCCTCCCCTCCCCTCCCCTCCCCTGGTGGTCTCTCTCCCAGTCTGGCAGCCCCTGGACAGGTCTGGAAGCCGTAAACACACAAACCCACCAGCCCTGACGGAGCAACACAGCACAGCAAGACGCCTGTACAACCCCCGGCAACAGTTTCCTTTTACGGACGCGCACCCCTTGGTGTTTACGGCGCCCAGGTGAAATGGGCTCATTTGTTTGCTATGGGGCTCTTACCCTTAATTTCAGCTGCCGCAGCACACCCATTTGCCCACCATTTTGTAGCCGTGATGAATATTCTCGGAGGGGGGGGGGGGCTGAATAAGAATTCCGGGGCGCCCCCCTGTGATTGAGTGTGTATGGACATGCCCCACAACTGGCCATAAAATTAAAGGTGCATGGCAGCGGCACAGGCATAATAAAAGAGAGAGAGAGAGAGAGAGAGAGAGAGAGAGAGAGAGAGAGAGAGAGAGAAGAGAGAGCGAGAGAGAGAGAGAGAGAGAGAGAGAGAGAGAGAGAGAGAGAGAGAAGAGAGAGCGAGATGGGGAAATAGAGAGAGTGAGAGATAGAACTGAGACAGAGACAGACAGAGAAAGAGAGAAGAAAATTATGTGTGTGTGTGTGTGTGTGTGTGAGTGAGTGAGTGAGAGTGAGAGAGTGAGAGAGAGAGAGAGAGAGAGAGAGAGAGAGAGAGAGAGACGGCAAGAGAGAAGAAAAAGGAAAGGAAAGCAAAAAGAGGGTATTAAGAGAGAGAGAGAGAGAGAGAGAGAGAGAGAGAGAGAGAGAGAGAGAGAGAGAGACCGATTGAGAGAAAGAGAGAAAAGAGGGGGTGGGGAATCTGGTTCTACATCACCGCTCGAAAGAATGCCTGGTGTGAAGAGATAGATGGAGCCAATAAGAGCCAGGCAGGGGAGGGGACACTGTAGTAGTAAATGCGAATTCATGGAACATTCCAGGAGATCAGTGGTTCACCTAATCAAGGCCTGTGCAAATGCCACCCCTCTCTTCGCCACTTCTGTAATGAGGGTCAACAGCCCTTGATTAAAAAAGGAGGAGGGCAAAAAAGAAAAAGAGAAGAAAGAGGGGAAAAAAGTGAAGAAGTGCTCTCTGTCTCTCTTTCTCTCTCTCTCTTCACGGGATTAAGATGCTAAGCCAGTCCATGGCCATGGCTGACAGGCTTGAGGCAAGATTTACTGAGGGGAGGTGGGAGTGCAGGTGTAAATTCTCTGGCCTTGTGCAAAAGATCTTACTTAGGCTATGACAAAGACTTAAATAGGCTGATGTCTATATTTGTTGTTTGGGAGTAAAAAAGAACTGAGTGGTTGGAGCATTACTAAGTAATTGTTTTTTTTCTTCCCCAAACCTCAAATAATGCTTCAAAATTTGTCAGTGTTTCCACGGACCATGCTGGGGCACAGCACCACAGAAAAAAACGAGCACCACAACTTGATCAAACGGCACACACAAGAGCATGTCAATAGGGGCACGGGACACACATAACACTTGTACTGGCCCAATGTTTTTGCCTGTAGCACACAATGCTTCGTTTGCAATCTGAGAAACACTGATTGAGAAAGTGGCTCATCACCTTCAAACTTCTAGTGTGAAAGACACTTTGCCACCCAACATGCGCTGTAACTACAAGTGTGTTTCAAGCACAGGCCATCTCTCAGTACTTCTATAGACCACTCTGCTTCCAAACGTTAGGCCGCCCAAAGACGAGAACTATCTAGTATTGATTATTGCATTTAAGACCACTGTCTTTAATGCATGTACATAGCAATCAAATGTTTAGTAGTTGCTTATTATTCACATGTCACCCATGACGCCTTGACAAAGGCTTATCAGTTGAGCAAGTAAAACAGCAGCACTGAAGTAAACCTTTTTAAAATGGCTTCACCACATTTATCTGATAAAGCAGCATGTTCATATCAAAGATGACAACTACTTAGTATTGCTTTAAATTCCTTTAAAACTACTAGAACTTCTCTCTTAATACACATTTGTGTACAGCAATCAATCATTTGGACCCATTCATCATATCACATCACCTATACCACCACAGCAAAGTGAGAGAGAGAGAGACAGTCAAATCAGTTGAGTAAGTAAAACAACAATACTGAGGTAAACCTTTTTAAAAGTGCTTCACACCATCTGATAAGAGAGCATGTTCAAACAGACAGGGGAGAAACTAAAGCACCATGGCTGGCTTGTTGTGACTACTCTGCCCTTAAGCTATGTTGGACTGTAACACGAGCTTAGCTCACCATGAATCACACAAGAGCGCCCAGCCCTGTTATTCACCGTTACAATATCACCCAGGTAGACTTTGATTTATCTGCGACCGAATACAAAGGTCATCCAAAACCCATCAGGTTGTAAGGGACATTGTGGGGGAAAAATAACACACGCGGGCACACAGACGCACGCGCGCGCACACACATGCACACGCGCACACGCGCACACGCGCACACGCGCACACACACACACACACACACACACACACACACACACACACACACACACACACACACACACACACACACACACACACACACCTTGTGCCACTGTGACCTGCCTGAAGCCCATCCAAGCTATTCTGCCCAGCCTTTATCACTCCTTGGCTTCCTCCTAGAGATTATGAGGTTCAGCACAAGGTCACAGGCATTTACACTTTAAAAAGAAACTTGCAGTTGCTCTCCCAGTCTCTCTCTCTCTCTCTCTCTCTCTCTCTCTCTCTCTCTCTCTCTCTCTCTCTCTCTCTCTCTCTCTCTCTGTGTGTCTCTCTCTCCCCCTCTACTCCCCCTCTCCCTGTTGCCAGGAGTTCTGATGGTGACGCAATGACAAAATAAGGGGAAATAAAGGGGAGAGGGCCTGTGAGCTCATGGTGGGCTGATGTGTACTGTTCTGTTCTTCGCAGGGTAGAGGAAGCGAGAGAGAGAGAGAGAGAGAGAGAGAGAGAGAGAGAGAGAGCGAGAGAGAGAGAGAGAGAATATATATCTTTCAGCGTCACCTGATTGTTTCCGATCTTGTGTTATTCTAGTCTTGTCTCACATCCTGTGTTAAACCGGGGTCAGTGGTTCTTTATTAATGGCCCAAAGCCCTGCGTGAAAGTGTGTCAAAAAAAACCAGGCACCGTCGGAGTGGAAGGATGGCTAACGCCCCTCTCTCCTTTGTTACCTCCTCTCACCGATCATCAATCACGGCTGGCAACAGTGTATCACAGGCTATCGATTAAAGATAACAAGTCATTTGCGGACATCGCCTCAATGTTGCTAAGCTTAAAGACCTAGCATGTATGACATACACACAACCTGAAACATGACACACACAATGCTGGCTAACACATGCACACGAATGATGTCAATGTATTGTGTTCATCCTTCAACTGTGCTGAAAGCATTTAACAGCCCCTAACTGTACAAAATGTGTTGACTCAGTGCTTTATCTTCTCGGCTAATGCTCCTTAATACTTATATTTCAACACAGCTATTCTTCAATTAGTCGGCCCCAAAAAAAATAACAGAGAGGCTTGCAGCTGCTGTTATCAATTCTAACATGCACGGAATGAGCCCAATAAATACATTCTGTCACAGCTTCGGTGAGGAGAAAGAAGAGCGGGAGAAAGAAAGAAATTTGTCTGCTGCTGCCTGGGCCACCACCAAATACAAAAGATCTCATTTAAGATACAGTACTGGTGGTGCAGTCCACAGCTTGCTTGGCTGGGCAAGCAAGCAGGCAGGCAGGCAGGCAAGCAGGCAAGCAGCATCAGCCAACCCAGACAAATGCGAGGAGGGGCAGCAAGTTGCCATGAGAAGGCCCAGGGCTTTTGTTCGGTGATCACGGGCACCCGGTGACTCGCGCTGCCAGCTCAGAACTTATTCAGAAGGATGAGCACATGCCAGTCTTTCGCTGAGCCCTTTTCTTATCCTCCTCTCCTCTACGCTCTCCTCTCCTCTCCTCTACGCTCTCCTCCCCTCTACGCTCTCCTCCCCTCTACGCTCTCCTCCCCTCTACGCTCTCCTCCCCTCTACGCTCTCCTCTCCTCTTTTCACAGCCCCCTGCCCTCCCTCCTCCTTCCCTCACTGAAGAAAAAAACAACAGAAACAGAAACCTTGAATTGTGAACCTTGGGCTGACTTGCACAGTTGATTTAACTGACTGGAAGGCGAGCTGACTGTCACTGTACAACAACATCTACCAAAGTGAGTGGTGACGGTGTGTGCGTGTGTGTATGTGTGTGCACGCTTTACTCTCTCTCACTCTCTCACTCTCTCTCCGTCTCACTCTGTCTGTCTGTCTGTCTGTCTGTCTGTCTGTCTGTCTGTCTGTCTGTCTGTCTGTCTGTCTGTCTGTCTGTCTGTCTGTCTGTCTGTCTGTCTGTCTGTCTCTCTCTCTCTCTGTGTGTGTCAGTGTGTGTGTCTCTCTCTCTCTCTGGCATGACGACATCCCTTTCTAGAGATAGCCGACGGTGGGGACTGTTTGTTTTGCCTCTGGTGTTTCCAAGGCAATTAAAATTATCTGTCAAATGAAACTAAACGAGCACGCGAGCACAAAGAAATTCCAGAGGGTGAGAAATTGTCGTCTCCCTCTACTCAACTGTGAGAAATATATTCTAGGTCTTTAAAAAAAATGAGGGGGGGGGGGAGATGCTTCCAAGTTCAGCAGTCCAAACCGCATCTTTATTCAGAAAAATGAAACCCAAATCCTGGTGGTGCCGTGGACGGCTACGGGAGGAATTTCGGTCCTGCACAAGAGCAGAATGCAAAGTGGGAAGTAAGACACAGCCATTGCCTTGATCTAACTATACCTCAGACTGCCGAGCTATCGCTCTTCCGTATCTCCCGTGAACTTCTCTGACACTAACATGGCATGCATGACATCCGTAGCACACATAGCATCTTATCTCAGTCAAAACCACATGGAGGAAATCTTGGGGATCTTCCCCTAGCAGTGGTCACTGGACCATGCTCAAGAGGTGCACAGATACCGAAAGAAGACGAGGGGAAAAAAACTAAACAAACAGTGAGTGCATATTTGACCGGCTCTTCACTGGCACACAGCCCTGGCTGGGTTGGTGCGGAAAGGGGGGGTAATAGCCACATGAGTGCTTAATGTGCAGAGGTCGGACCACAGAGTGGATGGATGGAACTAAGCGAGATGTCAACTTCTGGTGAGCCCCGTGTCTCCCCACCAATGGACGGGCTGTAAGCTAAGTTGTACTGTAGGCAATTTAAAGATGCTTCAGTCACTGACAGGTCAGAGTTTAGGTTAGTCTGCCTGCGTGCAGGAATAGAACAAGTGCACACTTGTTACTAGTTGCATATCAGTAACCATCGCATGTTATTATGTCCAAATTGCAATTCGCCATACATTTACCGGGCATGTAAAAACTCCAGGTCAATTTTAACCAGCAATTTGATGAGCTATTGCAATACTAGTCAAACAAGTTTCTTCATAACGTTGTCCAATAACTAAAATATGGGCAAGCAGCCAATTCAGCCTCTACTGTGAGTGTATGGCAACTACTAACGGACAGAACCACACCACAACACACATTTTAGCTGTACACAACATAAAAGACAGAAAACATTAACTGATACACCATACACAAAAACGCAACCCATCAAACACTATTCTGCTCAATTCCATCATCTACTGACCCTCAAGCCTTCACAATTTGTTATTTATAGCCAAATAACTTTCATGGACTTTTTAGGTGAATAGGTAAATTATAACTTGGCCTATGTTGTGTTCCATTGAACTCCTTTCTGGAAATATGTGAACTACTTTGTTGAATGTACCCTTGAATGAAAAGAAACAGGGGGTCTAAACACTTAATTGTAGATGGGGAAAGGATAATTTATTTTAATGACTCAAGAAAATATTGCAGCCAACACGAACTGCACTTGCTCTGTCTGAATGCCTACCATCAAGAACTGGTTTGTGACAGGGACGCATACATTTTACATAACCACTTGCTCGTGTATAGAGTCGGTGTCTAGAGGGCTGTTTTGAAGTGGTAATTATTTAATGTTTGGAATGAATGTGTGCGTTTCGGGCGCGCGCGTGTGTGTATGTGTGTGATACAAAAAGATACATTGACGCCGTTGTGTCCATTCAGTCCTTCCTGAGACACTACATTTGTTTACAGCATATTGATACAAAATTAATAGTCCAGTCTAGTCATCATGTGCGTTGCTAACTAAAGCTCACTCTTACGGCATTAATACTAATCCTTTAGAGCATAGTCTACTTGCATGGTTGTTTACATGAAATCGAATAATACCCAGACAGACAGCGGCCAGACGAGTGACACTCGTGCAGATGTTTGAGCCAGACGTATACAGGCGTAATGGCCAAGTAGATTCGTGTTAATTGCACCCTCCTTAGACCCATGGCATCCCAAAACATCCTCGGCGCTCGAAAACTCAGCTCCTGCAACCCTCCACCGACCGATGATAGAACACCACCCGCAATATGCTCATTTATGTACTCAAAGGCATGGTTTCAGTCTTACAAGGAATGCAAACTACGAGTATGACGGGATGATTCTTTCAGAACAAGAGCTGTATTGTTGCTTATACACCCATTGTCACCTATTGATCAAAATGAGAGACATGCAAGGGGGGTGATGGGTGTTTTGTCATTCCCGCAGGCTGCACACAGCTTCTCGAAAGAAAAACAGATAGGGCATCGGCGAAACGTCTATCTCACAAGAAAAACACAAAATGTACCTAGAAAACATCTGTGACAGAACAGTGTGGATTCTATATATGATACAAAACTGGTGAGCATCCCACATGCATCCTAGCACCAACTGCGTAACGCTACATATACACACGGGGTGAACCTTTACATTCGCCAGTGTTGCACGACTGACATGCTCGCTTAGGACTCTTCCCATGGCATACAAAAGGAGACCTTATGTTGTGTTACTGAAATACTTCAGATATAGGTACAGAAAACTGTGAATTGCTCTAACTTTCTAGGGGAAAAAACAACAACGGGAGTTGCTTATCGAGGCGCATAAGCCACCACGATGGTTGATAAAGAAATTATCTATTGTGTAGAAAGCAACAAACTGCGAGAACCCACAGTGTATTTAAGTGGTTATTTCTTTTAAATAGATAGGGGCACAGTTCCTAACGCATCCTTTGTTCAAAAAAAAGAGCCACAACACACATTCTCGCGCATGCATTTGAATGCAATGTTAAATTCTCCCCGTTTGCGTTAACCAACCCACCTAAGAAATCGGAGGCAACTGGACATAAATTCGCGATCTGGTTCAGTGCCCCTTTCAGATTAAGCATTTGGAGAAGTCTTGCTAGTGGCAACATAAACCTTTTATCACAGGCATGGAAGAGCTTTTGCTTTAAGGTATCTTAAGCATCACAATCAATCACTGCAATTCAACACCAATTAAGGAAGGTCTTGGCTCGCGTTTCAACAGCTCGCACACCTACCTGTCATTTGAGCTCAACAGTTACATCCACATTTGTATCTGTTAGTGATTCAAAAAGATTTCGCGGTTCCAAAAAACCCTTTCCTCCGTCACTCTTTTGCGAAATCATAAAACGTAGCCAAACGGCGCTCACCGCTGCAATGGCATGGTAGCCTCCTGGTCCTTCCCTCAAGAAACCGTCTTGCTTTCTCCTGGAGCTCGGATTCAGTAACTATCACTTTAACCCTTTCATGCACGGTGTCCACATACGTGGACAGTAATTCTAACCCCACTTTAGATAGGTAAATAGTGGTTATTTTTTTCCAAATTGTATATGGGAAGTACCATGAGGTTCATTACAATACTTTAACAGCAATTATAACTTTTTGCACTAAATATTAAGTGTTTGATGACATGATCAATCTAAGAAATCCACCGATGTGAATTATGACCATAACAAGCATGTTTATATCTGAAAATCAACCACACCAAAGGGCAATTTCAGGTTTTAAAAAATATTATGATGTTTAGTACAGTTCACTTGAGAAGTCTATGTTGTTAAAATCCAAATTTACAATAAAGGTAGGTTTTTATACAATATAAAGCTACTGTCCACGTATGTGGACGTTGCGCATCAAGGGAGTCTAATGATAAACATATTATTTATGATTACCGTGAGAATATTCTGCTCATTTTGGGCAAATACTTAATGTTATGAGCATTTATAATGATTATAGTGTGAAAATAAATTATTTTTAACATATTTAACACATTTTAACACTTTTAATTTAATAAATTCAAGAAAAACTACCTAAAATTAGTGTTTCACGCACGTGTCTATAGGCATATTTTGGGTTTCTTTCACCACAAAATGACACAAATGATGTAGGAATGAGCTAGAATACATGCTGAATCAAATACAGATCTGTCTTCATCAGAATTGAAGTTTTTTTCCACATGCAACAAGGTTTCCCACAAATCTTGCCATAGCTGTGTATGTAAATATTGCTAAATTGCTAAATTGACAGTTTTTTTTTTCTCTTTTTTCATCTTTGTTCGTTAAATACTGTAATATATAATGTGTAAGTGTCATATAATGTTGTATATTACATATAGTAACATGGAAAGTAAGTAAAATAACTTGCATTTATAATAGGAGGTCTATTTAACACTATTTTTTTCACAGAAAATACTTGAACATGCTGATGAATGACTACAAAACGCATGTGTCTGGAGGCAAATTTCATATTACCTTTCATATAGGGACAACATAAATGATGTAGGATTGAGCTAGAATCCATGCTGAATCAAATACAGATGTGTCTTCATCAGAATTTAAGGTTTTTTCCACATACAACAAGGTTTCCCCACAAATCTTGCCATAGCTGTGTATGTAAATATTGCTAAATTGACAGTTTTTTTTTCTCTTTGTTTCATCTTTGTTCCTTAAATAGTGTAATGTATAATGCATAAGTGTCATATAATGTTGTAATATGACACAAGGTAACATGGAAAGTAAGTAAATTAACTTACATTTATAATAGGGGGTCTATTTTAACACTATTTTTTTACAGAAAATACTTGAAATGCTGATGAATGACTACAGAACGCATGTGTCTGGAGGCAAATTTCATATTACCTTTCATATAGGGACAACATAAATGATGTAGGATTGAGCTAGAATCCATGCTGAATCAAATACAGATGTGTCTTCATCAGAATTTAAGGTTTTTTTCCACATGCAACAAGGTTTTCCCCACAAATCTTGCATAGCTGTGTATGTAAATATTGCTAAATTGACAGGTTTTTTTCCTCTTTGTTTCATCTTTGTTCCTTAAATAGTGTAATGTATAATGCATAAGTGTCATATAATGTTGTAATATGACACAAGGTAACATGGAAAGTAAGTAAATTAACTTACATTTATAATAGGGGGTCTATTTAACACTATTTTTTTTTTTACAGAAAATACTTGAAAATGCTGATGAATGACTACAGAACGCATGTGTCTGGAGGCAAATTTCACATTACCTTTTATACAGGGACAACATAAATGATGTAAGATTGAGCTAGAGTACATGCTGAATCAAACTGAGCTTTTTGTTCACCAGCATTGGCTGTCTTCTTGCATGCAATAAGAATTTCCCACATATTTTTCTATGACCGCCTATATAAACAATGCTATTTTTATATATATGTTTTTGTTGTTGGTTAATTACAGTGATATATGGTGTTAAAGTGTTATATTGTGTTGTTATATAGCATAAAACACCATAAAAATGAATAAAACAGCTTAATTTGAACTTGAAATACAGTATAGGCCTATATAACTTTTCACTCCTTTGATGCGCAGTGTCCACATATGTGGACAGTAAAATAACTTCCACATCAAAAGAGATTTTTGAAAAATTCCAAAAGATTCTTCATATTAGCTCCATTATGAGTGAGAAAATCAATATATAAAAAATCTTGCACATTTTTTTCATGGTGTCTGCATGAAAGGGTTATATATGGAACCTACCACTACAGTGGTGGGGGGGTTAGAAATGCTCTAGTGTGATAGAATAGTATTTTCCCACTCCTATAAACAACCTACCTTTAAAAAAATAGTCACAGGTACCTACAATGATGCACACATTTGAACTACTGCAACACATAACCGTTCTATGCGTATCCAAAATAATAAATATTACCCATGTGCACTAACCTAACCGTATGGGTTTTGGTTTGGGCCCGCCCTTTATCGAGTATTTTTCTACCAAGCCCAGATGTTGGAGAAAATGCTGTGTCTGAAGTCAGACGGGGATGTCTGCAATAACAAATAGATTGACTGGGCCATACGCCGGTTCAGTGACAAAAAGTCAGTTGGACCAAAACGCTTTTTGTAAAGGCAGAAGCCATAAAAGAGATGAATGGAAAATGGGCATAAATATAATCTACTCTTTGCTATTTCTCGGGTTACAGTGTGGTAATTATACAGACAATTTATAATAAATAGCCACAATAGAATGACTCCATCATTCACTGTGTGTGGAACTACTGCATGCGCACGCACGTGGACGCCAGTGAATCGTCTGTGAGCCATTACTGCTAATCCTTAAATTACTATTTCTTCTTAATTACATATGGGAGAGTGGGGTTGGGCACATGCCAGCTTACAGTAGTACTTAGAACACCAGACCTGTGATGGCATATAGTGGGGGATTTCTCTATATACTATGCAAGCTAAAAAACAAATCAGCAGTTTTGTGGCTGGCCTAGGCCCTTCCTTACCTTAGCTAGACGAATCTTTGTGATGAAACTATTTTTCAGGTTTATTGTTGGATTGCATATTCATAAATAGCATAGTGCAATCAACCACCTGAAGTAGGCCTGGATAGTCTGAGTTTTATGTCTACATTGTTATCTATTCGATCCCAATCTCTCTCTAGCCAAAGGCGTGTGGCAATGGAGCCGGGCTCGATATTACATGAACATAAGGAGGGCCATCATCATCTGTATTTTATATTTTGCTAATGGCCAGATTATATAGTGCGATATTGGAGTCATTTTCCCACCAAAAGAGTCATTAGACACAGATGAAGCGCAATCACAGGGCCATGGTTATATTATATGCTTTCATATACATGAATAGACCAATGGCTACCCATTGAATCAGTCGAGTACATTGTACAATACAACAGTAACAGTAATACAACACATCTGAGAATTGCTACCATCTATACAAGCAGAACTACTTCCCTCGCTAATCTTTGCCTTAAACGCCTCACAGCAGCTCTTGTGTGCCCCAACGTGTCCTGTATCTGATAGACAGAGAAATCCTTTGAGGAGGTTAAACAGGGAGGTCAGAGGGACAAAGACCAAATTGAGTGGCATTCTCTTTCCTCCCAGGCTAATCAATCACTCCCTGTCAAGTCTAGATACAGTATTACGATGTATTGATCTTCAATCAGGACTGATTTTCATAAATGATGAGAAAACTTGATTGCAAAGACGCATTCACTTTTAAAGGATACTAACTTCTGCCAATTCCGACATGCAGTTGTAATGCTCACACTACCCTGGACTTGTCAGTAGGCCTACTTGAGAATTTTTTTCTTCAGTCTTTTCCGATTATCCTGGTAATTGTAATGGGGGCAGAGTTTGTTAACATAAAAAAAACATCTTGATTAATTCCCAACAACATCCAAAAGGTTATGCAGCGGACAACAGGCAAACAATGATACCTTTTGGGATAATATTTGGAGTAGGCCTATGTTAAGAAGGTTTTTAAAATGTAAACAAAGTCTGACCCCAATTAGAATAGCTCAGATCTCGGAAAGGGCTGAACCGAAAAATGCAGCATCACAGGGTACTGACAAGTCAAGTTTAGCGTGAGCAATAAACAGCATATTGAAATTGGCAGAAGTTATCCTTTAAGACAAAGAGAAAGGAAAGCACAATGTGTAGGTAGTATAGTAGGCTACTTTAGGGCAACAGTGAAGGTGGAAAATGCTTTTGAAAATGTCCTGTGTCTGTATGTATGTTGTCTACCTTTGCACAAGTTGTATGTGTGTTACTGCTGCAACACGTGAATTTCCCCACTGTGTCATAATAAAGGACATACTTACTTACTTACTTACTGCTTTCTGGCAGTGTTCATTTGAATACAACTGTTCACAAAAAAGTTAGGGGAATTTGACTTAGTGAAATGTCAGGATGAAATAAATAGCCTTGCGCAAATCCTCATCCTCAATGTCCTCTTTAAGCACATAGTCACAGTAGCTGTTGCTTTACACTAATTCACCTTCAACTAATCCGCTCTCTCATTTCTTTAAACCGAAAACCAAATATTCATATACGTTCAGTATATCCCTGTAACATTTAGGGAACCCTTGTTTTTCAGGCAGAGTATATGGTACATTTCAGTCTTATATTGGGTGCAAGTACCATATGTTCTGGCAATTGCATAAAGCTCAACCTCTGTGACTCATCTTTATTATTACTTGATGTTCATTTGCAAATGTCAGAGCCTAATTTTACCCTGATATAGTCAACAATTATATGCTGTGTGTCAATAGAGCCAAGCTAAATCGGGAAAAAATTGTTATTCAAACCGAGGGCCACATCTGAAGCGAGTCAGCCTGTATTTAGGTCGTCCTCTCTCATTCCCCCTCTAATGAAGTTTGATGTAATCCACAAGAAAGTAGCTAAATGCAATCCACTTATTCAAATCATGTGGGCCCAGTAATTGACCGTTGAGGAAAAAATGACACTTGCCATCCCATTCCGCAGTAAACAACGCAAATTCGAATGACATAAAAAAGAAAATCGCAACTAACTGGTAATGGCTGTGGTGGGCTCAATTAGGCTTGTCAACGGTTCGGCCCGCCTGCCCGCCTGTCCGCCACTCAACCAATTCAGAGCGGCATCTCATTGCCTCTGACATCTTCTACCATGCTTCATTGGGGTGGCACAGAGTGCAGACAGAGGGTATACAGTACAACACAACACGCTGTTGACTTTGCCTGCTGAACCCAACTTGGCACTCACAAACACAGACACAAACAGCTCCATTTTAGGGGGCATTTTAGGAAGAACCAAACACAGGATGGCAGTAACCTGTGGGTCTCTGAGTGGCAGACAGCAGCCATTTGGTCATCATCACTCTATCCCTCTACCTCTCAACTGTCTGTATGACCGGGGCACAGTCAGTCTCTCTGCCTCTCGACTCAAATCAAGCACTCTTTCTCTCTCGCGGTCCTTCTGTGTGGCATCCAGTAATTCAACTCAATTCAGTCCTTCCTCTGCTGTCTGTGTAGCATTCGGTAATTATTATACCACAGTCTTTCTCTTTTATCCTCTGTCTTCTTTTCTGAAGCATTCATTAATTCTTCTCAAAGCAACCAGTCTTTATCTTTTTGTATCGACCATGAAGTACTTTTACCTGCATTAGCTTCTCTTTTCTCTTTTCTCCTTCTCTGTAATATTCAATAATTCTTCCAAAAGCAGCCTTTTTCTCTTTCTTAGTAGAATTCAGAACGGCAACTCCAATAAGCCGTTCCTCTCTTTACTCTTCCTGTCCCCTCCTCTATAAGTCTCTGTCTGTCTGTGTTTCTGTCTGCCTGTCTGTCCTTCTCTGTAATTGTGTGCAGCTGTAATTGAAGCCACTCAAAGGCAAACAGGCATCAGACAAGCAAGCAAGCCGGCAGAGGCAAGCAGGAAGGCAGGCCTGACCGGCATGGTTTTCTAGCTCCTCGACCACATAGCACCAGCAGAGGAGTATGTTTTGCTCCTGGTGCAGTGGTGAGGAGCAGGGTCGTTTCAAGGTATTTTGGGGGTCCTAGGCAAAGAGAGACTTGGGCCCCCCTTTTCTTTTCAATTTACTGAGGAGGGGCCCCCTTTTTCATCACAGTATCATTGCACTTTTCGGTCATTGACTTAGGGTAAGATTTGCCTCACCCACATAGTTGTCATTGGTGTCACTTGAATAGAAGTACATAACCACTCAGTACTAGGAGGGGCTCTGTCAGCTGGGGGCCCATAGGCAGTTGCCCAGTTTGCTTGCCTGGTTGCAACAGGTCTGGTGTGAGGAGGCGAGGAGTGGCTACGAGTGGAGAGGAGAGGAGCAGATGTGAGACAGAGGGAGACAGAGGGAGTGTTGGGGGAGTGAAGTTGAACCTCCAGTGCAGATGAAACGAGGCCTGTGGTTTCCTTTGAAAACAGAGCTTGCATCGGCGCAAAAGCCCCAGTATCTGAGCCCGGACTGCCTCACTCTCCACCTCCGTCTCTTTTAAAAAGGAGAGACGCAGGCCGGCCGGGCCACGCATATTTGTAAAGGGAGATGTGTTATTTCTGGAATTGTGCACTTGAGACTTTCCTTTGTGTTACAATAGCATTTTCTAAAAAAAGAAAAGAAAAAAGTGGCCTATGTATTAGTTTTGGCTCAGGAAACCATTTCATGAGAAAGAACAGCCTTGATGTACAAAAATAATTTGAAACCTTTGCTGAAAATGAGTATGCTTAAAGTCTTCATGTAAACATTGCAAATGTAAGGCTTAGAA
The DNA here is from genome assembly GCF_034702125.1 of Engraulis encrasicolus. Taxonomy (NCBI): domain Eukaryota; kingdom Metazoa; phylum Chordata; class Actinopteri; order Clupeiformes; family Engraulidae; genus Engraulis; species Engraulis encrasicolus. The sequence continues at coordinate 35,110,759 of NC_085866.1, read as the reverse complement.
TCCTCACAGAAACCTAAAGATTTATAATGAGTATGAAGTTCCAAGATATACTCTATTCTGGTCCCCCCCCCCCAACATTAATAACAGGTATGGAAGTGCAAGTAAGCTGTTTTTATTCAAAGAAAAGATGATTGGTATTGCACTCTGATGGGTATTACATAGTATGTTTTTTTCCCCTTTATGAGCAGGCCGCTCTCTCGTCATAGTGAATAAACGTATCACTTCATCACAAGACATGTCTGCCATTTTTATTGAGTCATACAGTTCAGGGAACAACCTGATTGATTGGATTACAAGATGATTTGATTCTGTGCGTAGGCCATTAGCTAACAGAAGCAGCTTGCCCTACCTGGATGGTCAATGTCAGCTGAAGGTTGCTGCGCAGTGCAACATATTTCTGTGAAAATGCCTTATTTTATGTCATTAGTCACATATTACTGCCTTCCCCGGGCCACACTGACCTTGCACTTGCAAATTAAAGTCTGAATTTATGCCATTTACCTGACAGTACAAGGCGGCGTGTCGTTTGTGGGCCTGCATGAATCTGCTCTGTGAGCTGAGCTTCTCCTCTGGAGCTCTTGACTGCCCCCTAGTGACCATCAAAAATGCTCTTGTGATTTTAAATTCCATGTCCTTTTCCACCAGTGGTCTTACATTTGACAAATGACATGCCATATTGACATCATTCTTGTAACAGCTTATTGAGGATTGTTTCAGTGTTTTCTCAAGGCTAGTTAACTTTGTGCATCAAATGGAAACATTTACTGGAAGACATCTCATACATTGAAGCACATCTATTATTGCACACAATAACGTGATCGCAACAGCCTGGGCTGTCCACCCTCCTGGTCCTCACCCATGAAATCGTTTTGATTCCGCGTGTCCAGCTGTTCTCTGAAACCCAACAACACTCTTCAGAGTAATCAGACCATGCCACAACGATCCACTTGGATTATAATAATGACTGATGATTAGAAAGATTTGATCTAATGGTTTATTTAGATATATTTGGATGCTGTGTAACTCAAAAAGAATCGACTATACAGTGCATGCATGGCCGTTAACAAGAGGGTAAAACGGGTCAGTTGCCCCGCCCCAAGAAAAGGGGGCCACAAAATTAGCTCCCCATTTCATTGTGTGTATTGATGAAAGGGGGGGGGGGTCTCTCGCATGATTTTGTCCAGGGCCTGGCAAAAGCTGTCAGCGGCCCTGGGTACATGAATAGATGCCCCGGTCATATTTCTTACTGTGCGAATTAAAGTACTGTAAATGCACATCCATGTACAGCACATTACAGTTGCACTGGAAGTAGTTTATAAACGTAGCCATAGGCATCTTTCCTCAAGGTGCTATAGCACACCACATGTTGCATACCGCAACAACACATGCTGTTCCCATGCTGATTCCTTGCATTCATTGTGCTCGTGCAACAACACCACCACAATGTCTGCCATGCAGACTGAGCCAAGCCATATACTTTTACTGCTGTCTCTCACGCTCAATCTCTCTCTCTCTCTCTCTCTTTCTGTCTTTCTCCTTCTCTCTCTCTCTCTCTCTCGCTCTCTCTTTCTGTCTTTCTCCTTCTCTCTCACACACACACACTTCCTTTCTGTCTCTTTCTCAGACACCACACACACGCACGCACATGCACACACACACACACACACGCACACACACACGCACACACACACGTACATGTCCCACATGTCTGCTGCCTGCCTGCCTGCCTGCCTTGCGTATGTCCCACTGTGTCTATCTGTAATACATTTCCCCCTTTCCCAGGCTCTTATCCCCAGTGACATCCTGCAGTAAAAATGATTCTGTCCCTTAATTATCACATCAAGATCACATTTTTGCTTCCCCTAAATTCCCCGCGGTGCGCAGCCGCCTTCTCCTGCGAGGCCCCACGCACTTCCTCCACACTCGCTTTTATCGGCGCTTGTCGGCACCGCGCTCAAGTTTATTTATCAGTTCTCCCCTTTCTTCTGCACAGATCTTAGGCTTAGAAAATGTACACTTTTTAAAGTAGTACTCTTACCCATATCTACCAGATGTATAAACTGCAATATGTAAGATCATATACTAGTGTTGTAATTACATCAGTAAAAGTATTTCTGCAAACACACTTCTAGTTTATACACCTCTGATTAGGCTAATACAGGATTTGCTACAACTGTCTGATGATTAGGGTGGGGTGTACCTTCTCAACGGGGGCTCTACAGCAACCCCCCCCCAAGGGGCACTGGGGAGCCCTGGGAGGGTATATAGTTAAGAGGGGACGTTGCTTAGTTGCCATTGGGATGCATTAGTCTATTTTATGTTTTAATACTAAGGGGGGCATTGGCAGACTAATAATGGGGTCAAGGAGGCTTATGATGAGGTTCAGGGGGTGTTAACTCAAAAAAGGTTGAACCACTGGGATACAGTGTAACCCCATGCACTTCCTCAGTGCTGCCTTTTATTGGTGAATGTCGGCATCGCGCTCAGGTTAATTTATCGGTTCTCCCTTTCTCAGCACAGATTTTGCTCAGGCTATGACAGGACTTTAACTCTTGAGACATGGCCCCATGTTATAATTTTGCTTTTGCAAGAATGGCAATGACCAAGTCATGATATACAGCCTTACCAAAGGCACGGGTATAGTGCCATAGTATTGTAGCACTAAGGTAGTTAAATCTTTTCAACAACTAGTCCGGTGTTCCAGCGTTCCAAACAGTGCACATTACGAGGCTACACGTCTGACGCAGGGGCATTGCTTGAAATCTTGGGGACGCGTGAAAGATTTCAGATTTAGCAAGGCAGTGCTATTAAAATATACAATAATAATAGCTTTCACAGGGTCCCCTGTCAGTGCCGGGCCCTTAGAATCTTTCAAAGGATTGTTGTGACTTTTGTTCTATCTTTCCACCCTCTGGCGACACTCCTGAGGCTTCTATTTATGTCAGTGGCTCACCAGTTTGTTAACTTGTCATGCAAATTTCTGAAATTGCTTGTGCTTGGGGGTGCTGTCATAGGCCGTTTTTGCATTGAGCAAGGTCGGGCGATTCAGGGGCCTCATTATTGTATTACGGTATTCGTTGTCCTGCCTTTGTACATCATCGGCTATTAGGGCAGGGGTCTATAACTTTGCCCAGGGTAGAATAATACAAGAATCCCAAAAAGGCGCTTATTGAAGGAGTTCAAGGCATTTGAGAGACAAAGTCGGCAAATAGGCTTACTTTGTCTATTTGCGATATGCCGAGCTCTATCTGGCTTCTGTTGACCCCTAGAGGTCATTGAACTTTAACTAAAGGGCTTGTTTTTGATGGAGCAGTGCTGCTTTTGTTCTGCAGCGTGCATGCACACGTTGCCATTTTAATGCATTCTGGTTTGAAATGGCAAAGTGTGCATGCACACTGCAGAGCAAAAGCAGAGAATTGTAAGGAATTTTCTAACCAGAATGCATTGAAATGGCAGTGTGCATGCATGCTGCAGAGCAAAATCAGCACTGCTCCATCACAAACAAGCCCAAGGATACTTAAGGTTAGCAAACAGGCTAGCAATACTAACATGCTAATACTCAAATTTTCCACTAACACTACATTTTCAATTGCATTTCATTTCATCCATGCTAACAATTATGCGAATCATGCTAACAATGCTATGTGAATATGCTAAAAAGTCCAGGAGATGCTGTGCTACCTAAATAAAGTAGGTTAGGTATGAGTCAGTTCTGGTCCCACATCACTAAAATGTTTAACATTAATTATCAGGGCCATTGGTCCCACAGCCCATTGGTCTCACCACAGCATATTCATGTTGCTCCATGAGACCAAACTGAGAGTACCCTACATCATAAATGATAGTTAATACAGTCTGGAGGAAACACAATTTATATTTTACCTAAAATGATAGCATAAAATAGTTAACAAAAATGAGGCTAAGTGCATAAGACAACAGGCCATGTTTAATGACCTTAAAGTAATAATGTGGTAATAATCACTAACTATTAATTACTAACTAATAATAACTTCTTTTCAAAGTAAACGTGAGTTTAGGATTCCAATACTGACCAAAAAAATCCATTTGTCAATTTAATTCATCACTCTGCATAAAATTAATTAATAATTTTAAAAACCTGACTAACTGGGCTCAGTTGGTACACTTTCAGTCGCACAGTTCAATGACCTCTAGAGGCCAGATAGACCTCGGCAGATTGCAGATTTGAATTCAGCACACCCAAATTGACGAAATAAGACTGTTTGCCGACTTTGTCTCTCAAATGCCTTGGGGTGTCACAATCTAGGATTTCGGTACTAGTCTAGGGCCTCATATCTCATAAAACCGCCACTGGGTGCTGTGGTGCAACCCACTAAGGCGCCGTCTATATGGACCCTTATTGGTGCCCATGGGGACCCAGGTTTGAAAGTGGTCTGGTTCATATCCCAACCCTAGCCCACCTCTCTTTCACACTCCTGTCCCACTCATCTGTCATAACAAGGAAGAAAATCCCTAGAAATATATGTATAAAAAGAATTTGCCTTGCCACTGTGGGCTACAACTCTGTGCACTTACCTCTGCAGTGTCTATTATAAGTTTTTGTTGGCACAGCACTGAAGTTGTGTGTATCAGTTCCTCCCACCGAGCTATATGGTTCCTCCTTTTCAGCACTGTAAGTTTTGCCTGGTATAAACACTGTAAAATGTTTTAGATTCAAAGAACCCTCCGTTGTCATTGAATGTGAACCAAATATTCTCTGATGAACCTATAAGTGCTTGAAAAAACATCAATGGTTTCTAAAAGGTTAATCAGAGAACCTTTAGAGCGCCATCCACAGTGTAAAACTGAAGAACCTGTCTTTGAGGAAGCCTTCGATTGGCACTGCGGAACAACCCATTACACTACGGGTTCTCTAGGGAGCCTTGCCGTTCTTCTCAGAACTTTTAGGTTCTTCATGGAACCGTTGAGTTCCCCCACAAACCAGTAGAGTGCTCTTTGAGGAACCTTCAAATGTGTACAGTGTATTCTACATTTCAAACAGCGACAGGCATTACAGCTCCTTCTTATGAGGCGCATTCACATGGCTAATCGTCGCTGTCGCTTCAAACCCCACACCCAATCTCCACACCCCACCACAGATGTTCAACACAGCACCCCGAATGGCTTTTCACGAGGTCGCGGCATAATTACAAGGCGTATAAAAAATGTCTTTATTGCATTAGGGTTTATAATAGATAATTCTGCTACTGCGGCACATTGTTTTTTTTCCCCTTTATCTTTTTGGGGGGGTTGGCAAATGTGTCGATAAATAAACGCCCCAAGACGAGGGGCGCTAAACAGACAATATCCTCCACAGCGTGGTGGCAATTTCCCATTCTACCACGGCTCGATAAATCCATGCAGAGGGCCACAGTGGGGGGAGAGGATGCTGAAGATTATCAGGGGTTGTGTGCAACAAAAAAATTAAATAAATAAAAATTCAGCGGGGACTCATAGAATCAGATCAGACGATGAGGAGACAAATCAAACACATACACTCACACTAGACGCCCGCAATTGTGCATGTGTGTGTGTGTGTGTGTGTGTGTGTGCGCGTGCGAATGTGTGTGTGCGCGCGTGCGAATGTGTGTGTGTGTGTGTGTGTGTGTGTGCAGGGCCGCTGACAGCTTTTGGCGGGCCCGGGACAAAGTCATTTGAAATGACCCCTGATCCAATACATACAATGTAAAGAAGACCCAATTTTGGGCCCCCTCTCTCCCTGGGCCCGGGACAACTGACCCCTTTGTGTGTGTGTGTGTGTGTGTGTGTGTGTGTGTGTGTGTGTGTGTGCGCGCGCGCACACACACACACACACACACACACACACAGGGGTCAGTGTCCCGGGCCCGTGTGTGTGCGCGCATGTGTGCATGTGTGTGTGCGTGTGCCATACACCAAAACACCCATCTCAGCTCTGCAGTGAGTGGAAGTGCCTCACTCGCCCTTTAAAAAACATGGCATGGAATCCACATGTAAATTGATGCCTACTCCTTCCTAATTTGCTCAAGTCACCATAAAAAGGTCCGCAGCATGCATGACAATGCCCCCTTCTCACTGCAGAGCTGACTCCCCAGGCACAGGGACAGTGCTCTCACAGCGCCCAGTGTCTCTCTATCTATCTCTACCTCTGTCTTTCTCCTTCTTTATTACTACTCTCTTCTTATTCTCTCTCTCTCTCTCTCTCTCTCTCTCTCCCTCCCTCTCTCTCTCTCTCTCTCGGCTTCTGCTTTACTCTCCTAAGCTTCACATCTGGGCCCTATAAGCCTCTGCAGCTGTTTGTGAAATTATGTGTGTATTTTGGAGGGTCCAGACCACAGAAAGCCTGCCTACCCTCCTCCTTCTCCTTCTCCTTCTTCTGTGCCTCCTCTACTGGTTTCTCCTCCTCCTTCTCATTCTTGCCTGAAACCACAAAGAGGTGGGAAGGGAACAATCTGACTACTTGGAGCCTGTATCTCATGACGGCTCAACTTGGCTCCGTCCCCTCCCAGGGCAGGCTTGGGACAACAAACCGGCCCAGGCATTGTTGGCATGGACCAGCCCCCCACCCCCATATTAAAATGATGATGGGCTCAGTTCACTGTATATGAAGGATGCACCGATGGGCCAGCCCATCCAATTTGTGGGCGGGTCTCTTAGGGAAATTTTGAAACAAAAAACAAAAAAAGCATTGGCCCTGATGGCTGTTGGCCCACTTGGAAAATTCCCTGTATTCCAGATGACAAGTCTAGCCCTGCTCCCTCCCTCCCCTCACTCGACGCTGAGCCAGTAGTCTTGTGTAGTCAGCCACGGTGCACACTGAAGGTTCGCAGGCCTTTCATCTAATGGTTTATGCTCCCTCTGAAAATGTTTGTTTGCCCCGTTTCTAAACAAAACACAATAGGTACCAGATGATTGAAGTGAGGAACTGACGACAAAGGCGGAGGCTCGATATGAAATTATAGGCCGCCTATATACGTACCCGTGGTATATCTGCACATAAGCGATTGTGTGCGTGTTTGTGTCAGCTATTGTGGCTGGGATTTGTTATTTTCTTTTCTTTTTTTCATGCCAGTTTGCGCATGTTGTTCTGCCGTGTCTTCTACCTTACCAAGGAAATGTACAAAAAAACTTCAAAGTAGGGCTCAAACAGTTGCCAAGCAACAACTCTTTGTACTTGTACCCCAACAGCCGCGCTCGCACTATTGTAGTTGGTGGGGTATTCCAGCGGGGGAATTATTTCTCTGCTTGAACAAAAAGTGCTACATATATTCCTGCAGTTTGTTTCCTGCAGTTTCCAGTTTCAGAAAAGGGGGTAGAAAAAGGGGAAATATCTTTCTTTTCACAGACAATTGGGTTAAAATAAAAAAAAACTCAAATCCTGCCAGAAATTATTTCTGTCATGCTGTAGCAATGTTTGCTGTACCATCTTAATGAAATCAGTGTGATTTTGCTGTATACTTGCTATCATCCCCGCAGAACTGCAGAAATGGTTTTCAAAAGTATAATGTATTATCTCAGCATAGATCACAATACAGCGGTTCCACACTACTGGCGCAATCAATACATACACACATCCTGCCAAAAATTGAACCAACCACTATACCTATTCAGAACTCAAAGTTCAGTATTACAGTTGAGCTGCAGTTTTGCTTTGGCTTGGATAAAATCCATTTTCCACTACCAATCCCATTTCCCTCCCCCACCCCCCCACTTCCCTCATCGAAGACACACTCGAAAAGACACGTTTCATTGAAGAGAAGGGACATAATATCATCTTAGAGGACGGATTTATGGGGGATCTTTTTATGTGATTCACCCCCCCTCCCCCTCGTCTTTGTGCCCTTGTTAATTAAAACACATGGTGAAAAATACCTGTCACCTAGCAACTACTCATGAGTAACATTCGACCAAGTGAAAATGAATAA
>NC_085866.1:35000337-35100337 GCF_034702125.1 Engraulis encrasicolus | reverse complement strand
CATGCAGGCCTCAGCGCATGACCATGAAACCTAAGGAGGAGAAACCCAAGAGAACCGCAGATGCTGTCTCTATACTCCCAGCATGCCTCAGTCAGTGTAAGTGAGCAGCCCCACAAGCTGCTACGTTTCACTTCTTTGGCTGAGGACGATGACCAAGAGAAACACTCCATTCACACTCCACTCTCATCGATGGGCACAGCAAAATGTCCTCATACTGTAAGAACAACTGCAGCGCATGGGTACGATGACGAATCCCACTGCTAAAACACATGGTAGCATTTGAAGACACTAAAAATTGGGGAGAAAAGTCAGAGGAATGAGTCAGAATAAATAAATAAAAAGTAAAAGCGTTGAGCATCCAAGACGAAGATTTCGACAGAAGAAAAAAAAAAGATATACAAAGCCACAGATGAATCAGACGTAGACTTTTCCAGAGTCACCACGAAAGCATGTAATAAGAGTCACACCATATAGTTATCAGCCAGGAGGGTCTGGAAAATGAGCATATGCAAAATCGTGAGCTTAAAAAGTCTGTGCAAAAGGGAACGGCACATCTTACGGTTCAAAACAATGTACAGTATATGCCAAAAGGCTTGATATACACTAAGAGTCCTGTTCAGTGTATTCTTGAAACCCTTTAATTAAGGTGCCTGGTGAAGAAAGGTATGTTGGTGTTTAAAGATGAGCCAAAGACAGTACTCTGTGCGTAGTATTACTTTGTGCCATGGCCCCAGGCCCACCAACAGGGGGGAGACGGACGGGTCAGTGGTCCCAGGCCCAGGGAGAAGGGGGACAGAATGTCCTTACTGGGTGACTGTTCCATTTCATCACGGACTTAACTTTCCACAGCCTTGTATTTTGTTGCGTCCCTGTTTTGTACTTGTATTGAGTCTCTGTATGTCTTGAATGTTTGTATGTTTTTATGTTGCCTATCTGTAAAGCGTCTTTGAGTGTCATGAAAAGCGCTATATAAATAAAATGTATTATTATTATTATTATTATTTCATTGTATGTATTACAAGGGGGTCTTTAAAATGACTTTTGTACCGAGTCCGGCAAAAGCTGTCAGTGGCCCTGCATGGCCTAGTATTCGGGGAAACGAAATATTCTGTATATTTTATACCCGAGTAGTCACATACAGCACGTCTCTATACTGTCATTTCAGCCAGTTCTCACTCTCCCTTTCTGCTCTCCGTGTCACATCATTATAGGTCTTTTATGGCCGTTATTGAACTTTTGCCTCCATTCGTCAGAGTCAAACTACTGGGCCCTCCAGTACGCCAGATCCTTAATTGAATCCAGCCTTCTCCTCCCTCCCTCCCTCTCTCTCTCTCTCTCCCTCACTGTGGCTCAAAGTGAATGTCATCCTCTTCTCCTGTACTCGCCTGCCTCCCCCACTTTTCTTGTCTTGTCCTTCATCTTCTTACTCCTGCACTTCTCATTTAAAAGACTCCTCTCCTCTCCTCTCCTCTCCTCTCCGCCTGAGATGTGGAGAGACTGCCCAAAACAGACTCCTCTAATCGTTGCTCTAAACGATCAGAACTGTCAGTCCACCGCTTTGTATGCATGCATACAAGGTACACAACACACGCACAGACACACAGACACAGACACACACAACCAGTGAGAGTGAGGAGACAAGACAAAGCCATAGCCCAGCTCCTATGAAATGTACCAAATAGTTGTTGTTTTTTTCAAACCAAACAAAATGTTTCAGGAGAGGAAAAGGTACAAAATGCTTTGGAAGCAGATGAAAAGGGTTCCAAGCCGAATTCTGATCTAACGCATTCCATTGCTCTTATGGCCAGACATTCTCCACAAAGAAGGAGGAAAGGAAGAAAGGAATACAGGAAGAAAAAAACAGAAAAACTAGAAAGAAAAGGGAGGAAAAACTTCCAGGCAGGCGGGCAGGCAGGCAGGCAGCTCCAAGTCAGGTGGTGCATGTAAAAGCAGCCTCTACCCAAACAGATGGGGAACTCAAAGCAAAAAGCGGGGATGTGGTGGATCAATGTCCATGTGCTCGTTTTAGCACAGGCATTCCTTGTCTAGAGCCGTTCCAACTGGCCCCGGGCAGAGACCGAGCCTTTTGACCGGAATCTCACTACTGTGAAGGCTTCTTTTGTCTTCCTCGGATAGTGAGCATTCTGTCTCAACACAACACAAGACACACATTCACACACACACAACACACACACTCACACACACACACACACACACACACACACGCATTCTGTCTCAACACAACACACAACACAACACAAGACACACATTCACACACACACAACACAAGACAAGACACACACTCACACACAATACACACACACACACACACACACACACACACACACACACACACACACACACACACACACACACACACACACACACACACACACACACACACACACACACACACACACACACACACACAACACAATAATGAGGAGGCTCGTACGTTAATGTTAACCGTCCTAGCCCTGGGAGGTTAAGTGTGGAATGACACACCACATTTAGTGAATTACAGGCTTGGCTAAGTAGTCCTCCGCCATAGCGTTGGATAATCGCCGGCCCCCATCAGACTGCACCTACTAATCCCGACGAATAATTCACACTCACGCTAAATAGGAGGCCACAGCTTTACATTAGCGTTAGCAGCAGTCTCTCGTCGTCTGTACTCTCTGTGCTGTCCTCCGTTCACACACATTAGAGCAATATAATGATGTTGTCAATGGGAAATAAATGTTTTTTTTGGCAATCATTTAAGGTTTTTTTGGAGGGGAAATTAAACATGGATGAACACACGGACGAGCCTTGTGTCGGTGAAGTGTCTTGTTTTAATTTAGACCATCTGAACGCGCCCTGGAGATACAAATTCTCTGTGTGAGTATAGTATCTCTAATAAAAAATGGGTAAGAGCTCAGAGCACCAGCAAGGATCCAAAACTGGTCCTTTTGTTCTTACATGTAAGTCATGCTTGGCGCACCAAAATAGTATTTCTTTAACCAAATAAAAATGTGGAAGTCGAAACGAAACTACAACATGTGACATCACTCAGGAGGATATGAGCTGCGGACTGATTAAAAGTGTTTTGGTCTGAGCATAAATGTGTGCTTCTCTCTGTGTGTGTGTGTGTGTGTGTGTGTGTGTGTGTGTGTGTGTGTGTGTGTGTGTGTGTGTGTGTGTGTGTGTGTGTGTGTGTGTGTGTGTGTGTGTGTTTGTGTGTGTGTGTGTGCTGTTGTGCATTGGGAGTTGTGTGCACTGTATCCAGTATGGTGCAAAGGTGCAACATATGAGCCTATCCGCCTACACACAAAAGGCACGTGGGAGTGTGTGTGTGCGTGTGTGCGTGTGTGTGACACTGTGCTGTAAGTGTTTGCTGGAGGTGGTGTGTGCCGTGTGTGTGTGCACGTGTGTCTGTGTGTGCTGTGCAGGGTGAAGGGGGGTGCGAGCTGTAAGCTGCAAGACTGGCCCCCGGGCTCTGGGTTGAAAAGCCACGGCAGAAGGTCATTAGATTCCCCTTTCACATTAGCATCTGCTGAATAGGATTAGCTGCCCAGAGGAGTGAAAAGGCACCGGCGTCCCACAGACACAGCCAACAAATGGAGTGGCCATTAGCAGCCAGCAAGCCACCACCACGTCCCCAAACCACCATGTCCCCAATCCACCCACTAACCTACAGTACAGTGGCACTAACCACTAACGCCACATCCCCAACCACTCAACAACTTACCACTATACCCATCCATCCTACCTACCACCACTACACACTATACCCATCCAACCAACCCACCTACCACCACTACACACTATACCCATCCATCCTACCTACCACCACTACACACTATATCCATCCATCCTACCTACCACCACTACACAATCCTCCAACCACTAAAACCCCCTCCCCGACCAATCAACAACCTACCTACAACCACTACACCAGAGGTGGGCAAACTCAGGCACAGGGGCCACAAGCGGCCCGCTGAACCCTTTCATGTGGCCAGCAGAGCCTTTACAAGACAGACAACTTTTAAATCAAAATTCATACGATCACTCAGTATTCTTCTTCACCCAATGTGGCTCTTGGGCCAAAAGAATTGCTCTCCCCTGCACTACACACTATCCCCAGACTCAACCACCTACCTAACACTAAAAAGGGCAGTCGTGGGTAAGCGGTTAGGGCGTCAGATTTGTAGCCCAAAGGTTGCCGGTTTGACTCACGACCCGCCAGGTTGGTGGGGGGAGTAATCAACCAGTGCTCTCCCCCATCCTCCTCCATGACTGAGGTACCCTGAGCATGGTACCGTCCTGCCACACTGCTCCCTTGGGGCGCCATTGGGGGCTGCCCTCTTGCATGGGAGAGGCATAAATGCAATTTTGTAGTGTGCAGTGCTCACTTTTGTGCTGTGGAGTGCTGTGTCACAATGACAATGGGAGTTGGAGTTTCCCAAGGGGCTTTCACTTCTCGCTTTCACCACTATGCACACTACACACCTTCCCCAGTCACTCAACACCCTACACTACAACCACTATTTACTATCCCAGCATTTACCCTCCAACCTACCTACCACCAATCCTCCAACCACTCAGCCACCTACTACCACTATTAGCCACCATCCCCTAACCACCTCCTAACCTATCAGTAGTACCCACCATTTACACCATCTCCCAATCATCCACCCACCTACCTTCCACATATATACCCTGGCCTATTCTGTATGTCTAGTCTAGGTATGTATGGTATACATGTACGGTATACACAACAACCACACATACATGCCCCAACCACTTACCCACTAACCTACCTTACTCTACTATGCACACAGTCATGTCTACAACAAATATTCAGTAAGTCTATGCCTTCCACCCCTACACACCATTCCAGAACCACCCAGTAAACTACCGACAACTACTACAAAACCATCTTCAAACAACCCCATTCTCCCCTCCTCTCACACACGACAATATCTAACAACACAACACACCCATTCTCAAATCACCCACCAAACCTACCTACCATCACACCCCTAACCATCCACCAATCACCAACTACCAATCTAACACTAAACACCATCCCACCATGACTCACCCACTAATCTACCATTATTACACACCATCACCCAATCGCCTACCCAATACAAACCATCCCTTAATCACTCACCCACCTACCTAACAACACACTACAATCATTCTCCAATCACGAACCAACCTACTTACAGCCACCACACATGCATCCGCCACCACTCACACACTAATCTACATTCCACAAGACATACTGTACTAAGCAGAGGTATACTGTATATTTATATGCATGCATGTCTATGTACTCCACTACTGAGTACTATTCCCTGTTCAGCCACCCACTTACAGTCGCAGCACCACACCACCATGCCCCAACCAACCCTCAAACACCTCCCTATCACTTCCCCCTATCTATTCCACCCTGACCTACCTCTGAAAAATGTTATGTCTCTCTGTCTCTGTCTTTCTCAACCTTTCGCTCTTCACTCACTGCTCTTTTCCTTTCCTTCCTCTCCTCCGTCTTCTTCTCTCGCTACATCTTTCCACTTTGCTGCTTCCTGTGCCAGTTCTTACGGGCCATGGCAATGGAGTGATGTGCCTTTCTGATGGGGGGCCTGGACCTGCACTTTTACACAACCGAGTGGTTTTGAAGCCCGAAAAGAACCTGTCAAGAAAACAAAGCCGGGGGTTCTATAAATACTTCATACGGCGTGCCAAAATGACTGGCACAACAACAGATATTTTCAGATATACGTTTTTTTTTTTCTTTAGATATTTTCCGTGTTTCGAGCCCATGGGGTTTTGACAAGGTCATGCTTTAACCACGGCACATCCTTAAATTATAGGGCATAGCACAGCAACAGCATAGCGTGTGCGGCGCGAGCGGGCGGGCGCGCTACAGCAACACCCAGCCTCCTCCTCCTCCGCCAGGGGAAAGGGTTTCTTCTTCTTCGCCTCTGCAGGGGTGGAAATGGCCCTGAGCGCTCAGGCAAAATGGCAGGCATCTGGCAGTACACAAGCATTATATAGTATTAGTGTGTGTGTGTGTGTGTGTGTGTGTGTGTGTGTGTGTGTGTGTGTGTGTGTGTGTGTGTGTGTGTGTGTGTGTGTGTGTGTGTGTGCGTGCATTGTGTACATGAGTGCATTCGTATTTGTGTCTATACTGCATCCGTACCTCTGTGTGTGTGTGTGTGTGTATGTGTGTGTGTGCGTGCGTGCACGCGTGTGCGCACATCTATATCTGTGTGTGCGAATATGAAGCTCAGTTTCCATCGATTCTATGACTGAAACACAATAGCTGCACAATGACAAAACATTTCTGGGCAGTCGGTAAACATAAGCATGCAAAGGCAGATTGTTTTATTTTATAGCTGCAGCTTCTATTGATTATATATACCATTCAAACAACAGCAAAGATGAGTGGTTTTCAGATACCTGCATGATCAGACATTTAGCACGTGTATGTGTTGCATTCTTGTTATTGGGAATATAATGCGGGACGGGTGCATAGGCCCCATGTGATTTCTGTTAAGGATCATTTTTTTCTTTTTCTTTTTCAGATGACCTCAATTACCTGTTTTTCCAGCTTCTTTGTGGTTCTGTATGAACTGCACCTCAACAGTGACATCTGCTGGTACTAGTTGTAGGACCCAAATTTGAATTGGCATTTTGCACGAGTGACTCACAACACTGTAGGTCTACTGAAGCTGAAGTATCCGATGCACTCTTCAAAAAAGTGAAAATAGATTTAATACAATGCCTAAATCATTTTGATTCATTAAAAATGCCAACATGTTTCGGCCATAGAATGGCCTTCATCAGGCCCGTGTCATTCAAGGAAGCAACTCTGACGCAGGTTACAATCAGCTGTTTGACGTGAGGTGGGCAGTGTCCAGTGTATATAATATATATTGTATATAATTGTATCATAAACAATATAACAAGAGAATGAAATGTGAACATCATGTATGCATTCACTTACACAACACATACATAACAGGGCTGGCAAACCAAAGTTAGTGAGGTCTGTGCTGCATTTCTGAAACTGTACACAGACCGTGGAAGGTTCAGATGCAACTAACCATGAAAAAAACCCCAGGCCCTAGTACATCTGCACATGTAGTAGTCGTCGAAGAGATGTTTGTTGTCTGTGAGCAATTTCAGTAAGTTTTAACCAATAAACATCATGACACATACTAATGAGGCTCCGTGTAGCCCAGCTGGACTGCAGATGTCCTGGACATCCCCATAGAGCGCCAGTAAACCTGAAAACCATTACAGCAGCAATACGCCTTCCAATTACACCGCTTCAAACACACCAGTTCATGTAATTTGATTTCCCAAAAACCACACGCAGTTTATTGTACATTAGTTACATTAAATAAACGTTATATTTACAACAAAAAACCCTTTTTCGAGCCACAGTCTGTCTTCACAAACCTAGAACAATAAGGTGCACGCACTGACTACTGTTTTCCTAGCAAAGCCCAGCCCAGCACTGCACACCTCAGATGGTGATGTCAGTAGAGGAGGAGAGGAAGAGAGGAGCTTTGCTGCTGCCTCGCCACCCGGGATCATCGCTCTGCTCGACTCCATTCCGCCGGAGGGTCTCTGGGTCCTTTGGGCTTCTTAATTCTGCAGTTGAAGCCTGTGCAAGAGAGAGAGAGAGAGAGAGAGAGAGAGAGAGAGAGAGAGAGAGAGAGAGAGAGACAGAGAGACAGAGAGAGAGACAGAGAGAGAGAGAGAGAGTGAGAGGAGTGCAAACGCTGCTGTTGGTTATCAGTGTACAACCTGTGGGCAGCACAGAGGAGGCTCTAGTCTGCACAGAAGCCGCGTTTCTTTCTTTCTTTCTTTCTTTCTTTTTGTGAACAATGGCTCCATGCTAACTCGTCTACGAGACCACGGCGCTAACAAATCAGTGACCAGGTATTAGGCTAGCATGGCTCCGAGACCTAACGCCGTGCACATCACGCCTCATGCCTCTGAAACCACTGCTGGAGGAAAGAAAGAATGACTCTATGTAAATGCAATCAACGTCATACTGCCCTCGTTTGTTGCATTGCCTGCCCAAAGCAGCTGCCTGCCTCTCTGCCTGCCTGCTCCAAAAAAAAGTGCACCAGGAAAAAACCTTTACAAGTCAGAGTCTCTGGCCATACACGGTGACAAGCTGGCATCAATTGGCCCCCGGGAACACTTGGCAATCAGCGCACAATCATTTTCCTAGCATGGAGCAATGAGCTGATTATGGCGGTGATTGCAAACTATTAGACACATTCAGACCCGCTCCACAGGTGTGTGGCTGAGAGAGAGAGAGAAAGGGAGCGCCGCGGCCATGTGCCCAGGTAAACTAGCGCCGTAATCCCTCACCACACGCCTGGGTCACAGCTAGCACAGACAGTTCCTGACTGCGACTTTGTACTGGCTGAAAAAGAACCCGAAAGGTCGTTTCATCAAAAGGTTTCTTGCTTGCTTAATCACAATGCAGCTTCGCCTCTATGCAGAAAAACAGCATATGGTGGTTGTGTAATGATAGGCTTTGTAAACTGGGCCACAGAGGGTGCCGTTACATAAGGCCTAATGTGTGCAATCTGCAATGCATATTGTTTATAGATAAAAACATACAGTAATGATATGGAATCATATATTCTGAGTGTGCCGTAAAAGCAACGCTTCAAGAAACATACTGTTGCATGACTAATAAAACTTACTTTATCACATGTTTAAAGTTGTTGGTGTTGTTGTTGTTGTATGCCATTAGAGTTTAAGAAAAAAATGGATTATTAACATAAGGATATCACTGACAACAATTTACAGCCAAAAAAACACCCATTTGATAAAACAGAAAACTGTGTGATAGCATGCCAATTTAATTTCTGTACAACTTATTTTGCTCATTAACTTGATGGCAGCAACCATTTTCGCTACAAGTCTGCATATGGTGGTGACTGTAGCCTCTTGGTGCAGAGAATTGGAGAATTGGACATAGGCTCTGTGAAAAAGGTTAAATACACGCGATAAAAAATATGTGATATGCGAAATGTCAGTGTTTCAGAATAAACATATATAAATCCAGATAGAGTATTTACAACACCGTGAGAGACACATTTTTCTCATGGTGTAGTCAGTGTAAAATTCTGCAGATGGCCAGCGTAATTCCAGAGCTCTGTATATTAATATGTTGCATAGAATTAACTCTGGAAATGTTACTCGAACCAGAGAGTAAAATGAACACTATTTTGAGTGGGACCAAATTGACTTGTTTCCACTCTTTAAGAGTTACATTAGCACTGATATTTTTCCTGAAGCAGGACCTACCCATGCTTCCAGGGGTACAGAAGCTGTCTGTCTTCCTGTTGGCCTCTTTGAGGGGACATGACACATACTCATAATCATCGTCTTGAGATGAGGTACTCTCCACTGTGAGGCGAGAGGAGAAATGACATGTGGAGAGAAAGAGAGATAGAGAAAGAGAGAGAGAGAGAGAGAGAGAGAGAGAGAGAGAGAGAGAGATGGGTAGGCAAACAGAGGAAGGCAAAAAACAGAATATATTATCAGCATCATGATCACGTTTCCTCTCACGCTACTTCTCACCTTTGGAAATTGATAAGACTCACAGGCACACACATTAATTAGCCATCAAAACATGTTGCAACCAGGGGGTGGTACAAGTATGCAGAAAGTAAACATTTTCATGCTGAAATACGTGTGCACTGTGCAGTCAATATATTTTTTAAGAACTACTTACACTTTTTGTGAGCGCCAGGCAACATCATCTGTACAACACATGAAAGCATAAATTAAACGCAAAGACACACTAAAAATGAAACGCTAGAGAAATTAAAAGGGACTGATGAGCTCCCAACACCACCAACACACATGCTACGCAGCTTCACAAAATGCCGATTGATGATGGACCTAAATAAGCAGACACGCCCCTGCTTTAGGGGACCAGCTTTGAACAACACGCAGTAAACAAAAAAAATGCTGTGCTAAATCAACACTTCTAGAGTGTATTTGGTCCCAGTACTCCATATGTGTTGAATTGACATTGCATTTGTTTTTACCATGTGTTTGCAAACCAACACCCTATTCATGCACAAAAATGCTGCATTTCATCTTCATCATGGAGCCATTCACTTGGCTGAATGTGTCACCTCTCACGGGCGAGCGGTGCATGTGCATGTGATGTGCAGCAGCCCAGCAAGCTGTTCTCTATTTGCTCACTGTGGTAGGGACAGGTGTCTGGGCTGAAACCACGTCAGCTCACCGCACTCATCCCACAGATCATCATGTACACGCACGCACGCACGCACGCACGCACACAAGCAAACACACACACACACACACACACACACACACGCAAACACACACGCACACACACACATGCACGCACGCGCACACACACACACACACACACACACACACACACACACACACACACACACACACACACACACACACACACACACACACACACACACACACACACACACACATACAGACGCACAGACGTACACATGCAAACACACACATGCAGGCACGCCCGCTCTCACACATGCTCTCTCTCACACACACATACATACTACATACACACACACAAACACACACACACACACACACACACACACACACACACACACACACACACACACACACACACACACACACACACACACACACACAAACACACACACACACACACACAACACCTAAGTCTGCAAGCGAGAGCTTTGCACCGGTGTGAGGAAGCGATGAGGATATTACCTGTGAGTCCCTGGGGGGCGGGCCGCAGTTTCCTGGAGGGGCAGAAAAACAAACAAACAAATCCAACAGTAAACAAAAGAGTCTGTTGATGAAAGGCAACGGCAAGCAAGAAAAGACACCCAGTACAGGACTTAAAAGGATTGTCAGCAGAGGCATGGCGTGCTGCTAAAGATAGGAAGAGACAGACAAAGGCTCCATTAAATGTGAAAAGACAGCAATATACTCGCACTATACAAAGAAGAAGGAAAAAAACATGTTACTGACATAAACTATGCAGCCAGAGCAGACAGAATGCTGTAGCTGATTCAACTGTCTTTTTTTTTTTTTCAAAGTCATCGCTGGAGATTATTTATGGATATATTTTTGGACAGAAATGAGGGA
The DNA here is from genome assembly GCF_034702125.1 of Engraulis encrasicolus. Classification (NCBI taxonomy): domain Eukaryota; kingdom Metazoa; phylum Chordata; class Actinopteri; order Clupeiformes; family Engraulidae; genus Engraulis; species Engraulis encrasicolus. Next base: position 35,089,174 of record NC_085866.1, on the reverse strand, counting down.
AAATATTGTGCACATGCTCTGCCATCTAACAGTATGATGATTGCAGAGCTCCATGTAGCCATATAATATTGTCTGGGACATCGTCCAAACACTGAAAATAACCTGATTTGCAATTAGTCTTACGCAACTGCAAAAGTAGAAAACCAGTGTTAGGCAAGATTCTATTTATGTGCATGTTTATGCAAACAAAGATTTAATAAAAACATGGATATGTTTATCCTCTGGATTTCGATTCATTGGGAATTTGCTTTACCGTTTAAAGGAACACTAAGTGATTTGCCTCATTAGTCACCAACAGGTTAGAAACTGATCGGTCTCTTGTTAAAAACAGCAGAGAGAGACAGTGTCGTAATAATGTTAGCCCACTGAGCTACAGTATATTGACAAAGAAAGGGGCACCTCATACTTAAGTACTATGTCGGCTTAATTACTACTTAAGAGTTTGGGAAAAAGCCCTGATCTTGGAAACATCATTTTAAGGTGAATTAAAAAAACATGACTTGGTGTAGCGTCTGTGTCATGACGTATGAGAGTTCACATCTAGCATCGATGCTTATCAGCACTAAATGTCAGAGAGGTGACACCCCTATATAGATCTTCATGGAAATCCCGTGGGGAAGTTACAACACTCAAAAGCCCCAGCATAGGATTAATATGGCTGTTTTCACAAAGACTCAGAGACACCAGCCAGAGAAAACCTTGATGGCTTATTCTTGCAGGTGAAGCTACAGTATTTTGATCTGGGTATATAACTGTTGAAATGAGGTGGAAACATGTCAACATGTCTGTGCAAGAGCAACTGCTAACGCAGCAACACCACTGCAGTCTCTTTGAGCAGATGGGCAATGCCGGCAGGCCCAGACACACTTTGCTGGAAAGACTCAACTACCTTATAACCGCATTGCTACGACATTACTGGTCTTGGTCATTACATTGAGGTCAAGAAGGTTATAACATAGGCTATGCGCAACAGAGTTAAAGAAAGAAAAGAGTAGGAGTGAAGTTGTGGAGGAAGGAAATCACATGACATCTTGGTCCAATTTACATGTTGTGAGACTAGTGTGCCAGAATGACTTCCTGTGCTTAGCACTTCTCACAATTCTTTCAGAGAGAAAAACGTTCTTACACTGAGCTATTTATGTTGTTTTCTCCACTAAGGACACAGGCTGGTCATGCCCATACTTATTGTGATGCTACACCGAAATAAGCTTTCCCGCAATGAGGTCACACAAGTTCCATTTTGAAGCAAAACAGGTAGAAATGACTAATGGATTCAGGCAAAAAAACATTGGCGGATAAATGTCTACTGTATGGCATTGGATACAACTTCATACCTGCTTCGAATGTACTGAATCAAAGGTATCTGAAGTGACATGAAAGAAGTCCATTTTGCGTTCAAGTCAGTATGGCTAACCTGCTTATTGACAGTTCAAATAAAGTGCCACATATTCCTCATCAGAGCCAGTGGGCTGATTATGTGTAGTTATATCTCTGCTCTTAAAAAAAAACAAAACAATTCAGAGTCTGACATTTGTTAGCAACTTCATATTATCAACTTCACACGAAAACTGAGGAAGGAAGTGAACGGCATCACACGTTCAAAATGTGATTCATTTTCCTGTCTGCCCCCATCTATTCAAACAAATGGCGAAGAAGGAAGTGAATGAAATTTCCAGGAAAGGCAAGACGAGTTCAGGCAATGATCCTACTATGGTGTCATTAAGGGTTGGGGCAATGTCCGGACGGGCAATGTCCCTTAGAAGACCTTTAATGACATAATTGTGCCGTTACAAGCTGGGCAAAACTGAGTCACTGGTCAGGTCAGGGGTCAAGGTTAAAGTCCCCATAAACATCAAAACTACAGGGTGTTCAGAACAAATGCATAATATGTATACTATTGTATATACATTATTTTATTGTTTTGTCACCACATATTCTCAAGGTATCAATTCTGGTCCATGCACTGCTGAAAACGTGAATCAACATTCTACAGTTCTATTGGTATTTTTGGTGCCTTTAGTTTCAATGGCTGCATTCACTTTCGTGACTGTACTGGTCTCATAGTGTAGACGTTAGACATCAGTTTGAGAATAGGTGGTGACAAAAACAAAGCCATGTCTGCACTGTCTATTACACTTTCGAAATACATCTTTGAGACGCCAGCATCACATCATCACTGGCCAGCACCAGGTCTCCTTGCCCGATCCCCTTACCCCCGCATCAGGGCCGCTGCTAAGGCTTTGGAGGCCCTAAGCATAACTGGTCAGGAGCAGCCCCCCCTCATAATTAAATAATAATAATATGTTTTTTAGACAATCTCAATTTAAGAGGCCCCACTTTTGGGCAAAGTGGTTGAGGCCCTAAACGTTCTGCTTACTCTGCTTATGCCTAGCGGTGGTCCTGCTCCACATCTCACCTACCCAAGAAGAGTAGACCTGCTGGTCATCGCGGAGCTGTTTGCTCCCAGTTTCAAAGCCATTCATCCAAGTTTTGCCTTGATCTACACAGCTTTAAACTCCAACTCCCATTGTCATTGTGACACAGCTATGGACCTCTAACAAGATAATTAAATAAAATGTGTAAATTAAATTGTGTAGATTATCACAGCGTATAGGCAGCTTGTGTATTTTTGTTGACATTCTTTCTGCACATTGCAGTTATCCAGACTTTCATGTGATTGCACACAGGGATTCTTGAGAGATGGGACAAAACATGTCCGGGAGATATAACTCATGTTTGTGCTTAAAATGTAATTAAAAATTGCAACAAAATTAGCTGGAATGATAGAAGAAGAAGTTTTGTACACTAAAATATGATTTCATTTTAACAATAGTTTTATTTCATAAACAATAGTTTTATTGTTTTTATTTTACACGTTGCAGTGTGTCATCAGTACCTTCAAAACCCCATGTCCGAAAGCAAGATTTAGAATTTGACAATACCATAATAATTGGTTAAAATGAAATATAACAAACATCATAGCTACTGTCATCAAGTATTTTGGATAATTAATCAAACTACATGTATGTACAATGTTTTATAAACCTTTTTATATACTTTTTAAACTATTGAACATGTGTCTGGACTTTTAGTCAACACCGTAAGATTTTTTTAAAATACCAAAAAATCTACCATTATTGTGGTCAGCTCACACTCTAAGCAGCCTGGTACTACTTCCTGTTTGGTATACATGCCATGGAGACACTGTTCTGTTAAGGTCACATTTAATATTTGATTTTATCAATGCATCTTTAGGAAGACCACCTATGTCACAACCATAATGTGTCAACACCATAATGCATAAAAATAAGGGTTATTTCAGTATTTTGGAAAAAAGGAAATCCGCACACTGTTGCTGCTCACCGATTTATTCGAACACAACGTTTCGACCTCAGGCGGTCTTCGTCAGGTGTTCGTCAGGTGTACCTATACACCTGACGAAGACCGCCTGAGGTCGAAACGTTGTGTTCGAATAAATCGGTGAGCAGCAACAGTGTGCGGATTTCCTTTTTTCCTTTACGCACGTTTGTTTTGATCCAGCACCTGTTTTACTGGATGTGCGCGCATCACATACACTTCTTTTATTTCAGTATTTTGTATAATAAAAGCTTAGAATAACTTTATTGGCAAGTCCTTAAGCGACTGCTGATGTACCAGATGATTTCTGTTAGAAAATCATGTGTTATTATGAAAAGTAGGTTTATTTGTCAACTCCGTAAGAGTCAACTCCATAAGATTTTCTTATGGAGTTGACATGCAAAATCTTATGGAGTTGACACATTCACCAAAAACTGCTCAATATGCTAATATGATATTCTTTTCAAACGTAGAAACAGGAGGAAAAGTTATTTTAGGATATTAACTTATATGTATATTAATGTGCATATAATGCATATAACTACATATTTTTTCTATATATGGACAAAAAAGTTAAAACTAAAGTTTAATTCAAAACAAATAAACCTTTTAAAAAGAGAAGCTTAAGAATATAACAAAACTACAAGATAAACTGTGAAAAAACATTTTGCACTAAATAGGCTCCAAAAATCAGACCAGTTTGTCAACTCCGTCAGTTTTTCTGTCAACTCCATAAGATTTTCCTCAGCACTTTCGGGTGTTTTTGTAATATTTTGGGGAAATTTTAATCATTTCTTTTTTGTTTAGGCACCATATACCACCACGTATTTTAACCACTTTAGGTGTTTTCCTCATGGTAGCAAAATAAAAGATGAAGTCTGAAAATACCAATTTTTCGAACTCTGTGTGTTAATAACAGTCTTCAATTAAAATTTTATTATATATATTATATACAAACCCCAACTCCGGTGAAGTTGGGACGTTTGGTAAACAGTGAATAAAATCAAAATGCTATCATTTTCAAAACATTCAATCTATTCATTAGATGGAGAATAGTGAAAAGACAACATATTAAGTGTTAAAACCGAGAAAAAATATTGTTTTGGGGGACATATGTACTCATTTCTAATTTGATAAATGCAACACGTCTCAAAAGAGTTGGAATGGGGACAATAAAAGGCAGCAAATGTCGAGGAAGACTAAAAACAAAACAAAAGACAACACTTAACAGTTAAATACATTAACCGATGAGATGGTTTTATATAAAAAACAGTGTTAATTCCTATCTTGGACATGATTTCACTAGCTTAAATGGTGGGTGTATTTCTTGTCATGTCTTGCAATGTTTTCCTTTCTGTAGTGCTTACAGTGTGACAGGTCTTGACCAAAAGCCCACCATTTTATCACCTGCTGGTCCTTATGATGGAGCCAAACTGTTAAAACATAGTAGAGAATGCAATTTGACCTTACTATGTGGCAGTAATCGAAGATCTCCCTTCAAAATATAATGCATGAGTGGCTTTTCATGCTGTTTAAAACCCATTTATACCATTCAGCACTGTATTTAACTCTACAGATGAGTGAGAACATCTTAACCAATGCACTACTGCACCCGCATGCCATCATGGAGGCTGACTTTTGAAGTTAGTACTAACACAAGTTGGATGGTCCATTTTCACTGTAGCACAGGATGTGCAATGCTCTATTATTGTCAAAAAGAATGGACTTCTACAACTTCTGCTGACTTCTGTAAGCAAAGGACAGTTTCCCATGTCTTCTGGGTCTATTTCAAGTGAGCTCAGGTGCTTAGGAGAATGTTACACCCCTGTATCATTTGCAGGCATTAAGCATTCTTAATATGGTCAATGTTCAATAGCTCTAATTCCTGCAGTGCTAGAGTGAGACTACAGCCAATATATATTTCATGATGTCATGAACCTATACAATGATTTTAATAACAAAAATATGTCTTATATACACTCAATCGTGGTAAATCAAAGGGAATTCAAAAATGTATGTAACAACTATGGTAATTATTCCCTTTGCATCTTTAATTCTGAGTGACTCAGCCTCTCTGTGATGATCTCATACCTGGACACCTATATTGTCCGTCAGTACAATTCATTTTGAAATGTTCTTCTTTGTTGTTTTATTTTATTTGGATGTTTACTAAATTTCACTGATCCCCGTCCTAACTTATTTGAGACGTGTTGCATTTATCAAATTAGAAATGAGTACATATGTCCCCCAAAACAATATTTTTCTCGGTTTTAACACTTAATATGTTGTCTTTTCACTATTCTCCATCTAATGAATAGATTGAATGTTTTGAAAATGATAGCATTTTGATTTTATTCACTGTTTACCAAACGTCCCAACTTCACCGGAGTTGGGGTTTGTATTATTGTACATCAAGGTAACTAAGTATCATTACAATACAAATCAGAGCTAAAGATTCTTGCTGGACTATTATAATAATTTAATTATGTACTTTTCTTGTGTCTGATGGAGTTGACGAAAATCTAGGTGTGAAGGTAAACATGTTAATTTGTTGAAAATGCCTTTTTTTTACATGTCTGGAAACTACACATCTTTATCTACATGAATATATAACCATAAACAACATATTCTGCATTTTCAAAATCAGGTTTTCAAAACACGTTTTGTCCCTTCTCTCAAGAATCCCTGGCACACTGTTATAGCATTGTATGTGACAAATGAATGAGTGTACTCTACTCACCTGGCAGTAGCTCATATCCCCCGTGGTCATTGGCCAGGGCTGCCCCATCCTCCTCTACCCGCGGCTGCTGTTGCTGTCCTGTGGCCGCCATGTCATAGATGGGCACCGAGCGGGCAGGCAGCGAACGACCCTTAGGCTTCACCGTACTGTAGAGGTCAGCGGTGGAGGGGGGCTGAGGTGACCTGGGGGCCAGGGTCGGGGGCGGGGCTGTAGTGGCCGTGGATGATGGGGAGGGACTGACAGGCCTGCTGCCCTTGTGGCCTCCTCCTCCTCCTCCTCCTTTCAGCTCAGTGTTGTCATAGTGGTGTAGTGTTGTGGGGCCGACGGCAGGATGCTTGGACTTGTTTACAACGGCGTAGGTGTCATTCATCTTCCGTGGCGTAGGCTGGGGTGGCCGAGGTTTAGACGTCAGGCTGTGGGTTTCGCAAAAAAAAGAAGTGAAAATGAAACAGACGAGACATGTTTAGGGCCACATAAATAAATTGTGAAACCACCACGCATAGGCTACAAATAACTGTCCTCTCCTATCTAAAGAACTGTGGGTAGGTATCAAGTCAAATGGCTTTAGTCCATATTCTGTAAATGGTTTTTTTGAAACATACTTCACTGACTCTTGACCATGACAAAACAATTTGAAATAAAAGCAAACAAAAGCCAAAGTTCCAATCCTCTCCAACATACAACATTTATAGTGAAAATCTTACGGTGCCATAGCTCAACGTCTACTACACTCGACTACTATAAAAAGCGGGGAATGGTCAGAAATGATGAAGAATAATTACTTATAGGCAGCTGAGACTAATATTAAGATGAAGATTAATATTTGAGGAGTGCACAGAAAAAGGGCATAGTCAGGATTTGTTTCCTTCAAATTAGCCTCCCGAAGGGAAGTTGCATTGAAATGTCAGCTTCTTCGTCGTAGCTCACTCTTGAGATACTTTCTCATACACTCAAACAAAAATCATGTTTTATAAATTAAATGTTCTCCATTTCAGCATTCTGTGCCCATGGCATGGCCATTTTCATGTGGGCTCCTCATTTTCTCTGCTACCACAGATCTGGTTTTCTACACATGTGGTGGCTCATATCACATTTTTTTTTTTGCAATTCCTCCTTCTGTTTTGTAATGTCAGAAGCAGATGCGTCCTGAAGCTTCCGAAAATTTGAATCCTTCCAGCAGCTGTCATGCACACAAACCTTCCCCAGTATACTGTCTGTCTTAACTTCGCTAACTATGATGGTTTTACGGCCTCTGAGCTGCCCTGATACAGTATGGAATTTATTGCCCACCCAACGCAACAACATAGCTGTGGTTATTTGCACAGCAGAGCTGTAGGCCATATTTCGACATTTCAACTAAGTATTCACTTGTTTGTGATGTGTCTACTTTCCTCAAACAGTGGTATAAATCAATTGCTCTTTCACAGAACAGCTGAATAAATACAACACTGGCTGGTTGTCAAACTGAAAAAGTACAACACATCCAAAATCTTATCCATGAGTCCATATGTTCTGGGCACACAGAAAACAACACAGATTATTGTCAGTTTGGTGAGCAATACATTTGTACAGCAGGGCAAATGAAGTGACAATATGAAACGGATAATGCCGCTAACACTCTCAGCTGCGAAAAACAGGAAGTTCAGATTCTCTTCTCAACATGTTTTTGGTTTTACAATGGAAGTGTTTTTTTTTACAGCTCACACTCTTAGTCCCTCGAACCCACCTATGACTCAGTCCAGAACTGCCATCCTGCTATGCTCAGTCCTACCTACCCAACCCCCTCTGTCTAGCCATGACTAATGACCACCACCCAAACACAGTTGTGGGTCAATGACTGGGATGATTATATATTAACTACAATGCACTCACCTCTTGTTGCTGTGGTGGCCACAGGACACTGAAGATCTGAGCACTGGCTTCACAGTGTCATACAGGGAGAAATTAGCCTGAAGAGAAAATAGGCAGAGATGAATAGGAGAGAGTTTACTGGCTGTAGAGCAGGCACACTCACTCCACCTCTGTCAGTAAGACTCTCACGCACTCACGTTCGCTGTGTGCTGCACACATACGAGTTATTTGCATAGAGGAAGCCTGTGCACTGGATATTTCCTGCTTTCTTTCTGTCGCCTTTCAAACATACTGGGCCATGTTGGCAATTAGAGGGAAGTTAGGCCAGCAGCGTGAACAAAAAACCCACTGGTGCACATGCATGCTTTTAATGGTGTATACTATGCACACAAGCTTGACTCTGTGTGGCAAAAATGACAGATGATGCCATCACTCGAGAGTAGAAAACCCCTTTTTTCTATGAAATAAATATAACTTCATTACACCTTAAGATACCACCACAACATTTCCTGTGTAGGTCACATACAACCACAGCAGTGACATTAGATTGTGAAGTTTAGACATTTGAGCATTGAGCAGTGCTTTTATAGGTACACACACATATACTGTGAAAAGTATCTGTATATATTTGTATACACTATATATTTGATTTTTTATTTCATTTTATTATGACAGAGCGGGGAGAGAGAAACGGGGAGGTGCCGGAGGGCTCAGCAAATGACCTCAGGCCGGAATCGAACCCGAGTCGCTGGTGTAGCAGTTGAGTGCTCAGCCGATTGACCCACAGCTGGGCCAAGAGAAACAACACTGAGTAAAACACTTAATTCATTTAATGTCATATTCATTTCATTGAATTTTAAAATGCACTGTAAGTTCTCATGGAGACAGCGAATAATAACATCCTCTCCACACTCTAGATGTAGATTTAAATACAAACTATGATAATGGGTTCCCTCCATATTTATGCCCACGTTTCATGCAAATGGGAAGAGCAATGCTCGCCACAGCCTACTGTATATTAAGCTGCACAAAGTCTGCCATCTAGAGTCTCATATTGGTAATTACAACCCCTCGTGTCTCAGCTCATGACATATGATACCCAGCGGATAAACAACACTTAGACAAATGACAAACGCTCCCATGGCCGTGTGTGAATTACATCAACACACACACACACACACACACACACACACACACACACACACACACACACACACACACACACACACACACACACACACACACACACACACACACACACACACACACACACACACACACACACACACACACACACTCACATGCACACACACACACAAACACACATACACCTCTGGCACTAACCAGGAAACAAGAAATGAGAAAGCCAGAAAACACATTTGTTATGCCGTTGTCGAAAGGCCAGAGTCAGACAACACAGAGGGTGGCGACAACAGGCAAACAAATGTAATGTCTGTATCATACCTCGTTGATGTTCTCATAATTGGCCGTGGCACTCCGCATGGCCCGCTCAAACATCTCCACTATAGCTCGAAACAGGAACTCATACTGCTCCTGTCAAGAGATGAGGACCAAGACAAGTGTCTGTGTTAATTAGTCAATTACAGGATGATTGGAGTAGAGTAGAATAGAATAGAATAGAATAGAATAGAATCGAATATAGTAGAAGAGAAGAGAAGAGAAGAGAAGAGAAGAGAAGAGAAGAGAAGAGAAGAGAAGAGAAGAGAAGAGAAGAGAAGAGAAGAGAAGAGAAGAGAAGAGAAGAGAAGAGAAGAGAAGAGAATAGAGTAGAGTACAGTAGAATAGAGCAGCGATACTTCATTAATATTTGAGGAATGTGAGGTTTGTGAAGATCTGAAGACCAGTATGATGTAGTTAAATGTGAGATGCCATTATGAAAATAGAGAAGACTAGACAGACTAGACTAGAATAGACTAGACTATAATAGAATACTTTATTATTTTTGTTGATATTGATAATAGATTAACTATTCCAACACTACTACAGGTGTATGAGGCTGCAGAAAAAATGTGTTTCTAAGTTGTGGCTCATGTTCTAATACCTTTGTCTGTACTGCTGACGGCCTTTGGCATCGAATGTCCAAAACAATTTTCATCAGGCTAAAATCTTCTTTGATTAGCTGAAGGACAATGACAAAAACAGCCGATGAACATGCAGAAATAAACATATAAACAGTTTTCTAAAACAGAGTTACAGGAATCTTTTCCTTCTGCTTGAATGAATATAACATTGGAGTACCTTTCTTTGATAAAGGTCATGAACGTAGTCCACGGCACACAATACCCCCGTTCTTCCACAGCCGGCACTGTACAAAAACAAATTCAATATTTACTGTACACACAGGGTTAACATGGACATAGAAAAATACAATACATGGACATAGACAAACCACCTCCACCTTTACAACCCTGCAGTTAAGAATTAAATCTTAACATTTATTTTGTAAACAGTACAACAGTATTTATTTTGTGAAGAGAAAATGGAAATATTTCTATGCATTAGGCCATACATTTACATTACTGTATTTGTAAGCAAATATGTACAGCTATTCCATGCATAATAACAGAATGTATCTCTCTGCCACTGGTTGATGGCAGTACTGACAACCCTGTTCCATGTTGGTGTCTTATAGCACAGTCTAGAAACACATGAGAAAAAAAACTAGACAAAACTGGGCAAGCGACTGCGTATGGAGTGACTGGTGTCTGCGGCCTCCATCAGGTCCTGAATATGGAACATGTCTCACATCATTTAAATCGCATCATTAACATGCATGGACGTGCTCGGCGCAGAGATGATCGACACAGAATGGCACGCACTGTTGAATTTTAATGGGCATATGGGCACCTTGCTGAGAGAACATGCTATTTTGCGTGGGGGGTGGCAGTGGAGAGAACAGGCCCCTGGGCTGGGGCCACATGTATTCACCATGTGCACACTGCGGGGAGAGGGAGGGAGGCACGCACTACAGGAGGCCATGGAGGACTTTGCAGGTCAACAGGGTTCACAAAAGGTGCTGAGAGTGACGTAGGTCTAAACCAAAACGGTCCGCTAGCAATACTATGTTTATCTCTAGAGTATTTAGAGCAGTTTTACATGTATACTATCTATTAAAGGTAGCACATGGTGGAACATAATACCAATGCACACAAGAGAATGTCCCTCTTTAGCCACCTTTAAGAGCCGGATTAAAATGTGGGTTAGAGCTCAACAACTCAACAAACATGTGCACACTTTCTCTTAACGGTTGTTTGGTGGTGTGAAGGAACGACACGTTGCTCACTGTAAGTTGAAGAAACAGAGATATGGGCCAGAGAGAGAGAGAGAGAGAGAGAGAAAAGATGAGAACGCAAATGAAGAGGGAAAAGAGAGATACAGCGCAAGAAAGAGGGAAATGAGAGACAGAAGAGAGGCAGAGAGAGAGAGAGAGAGAGAGAGAGAGGCAAAAAGACAGACAGAGTCTCAAGTGTGTGTGTGTGCGTGAAAGAGTGAAAGGGGTGAGTCACATGCACACAGAGAATGACATGCATGGACAGAGATGTAGAGAGACAAGACAGAGACAGAGAGAGAGAGAGATCAGCAGACAAACAGGGGAAGCAAAACCTGCAGTGGACGAGCATGGGGCTGCTGTGTCTCCCCTGCGCGCTCCTGGCCTGGCCCAGCATGTGCAGCATGCCGTCCGACGTGTGAGGGATGCCGTGATCCGGCCACGTGGTGTACTGGAAATGCTGGATGGTGTGCGTCTCCTGCACAGCAAATGGTGCAATGTCAATTTAACACGCAGAGAGTTGGCTCAACACTAAAGGCTCTTTTCCACTGACCGGTTTTCTGGTAGGCCTACAGCTCGACACGGTACGACTCGGCCGCCACTTTTTGCTTTACGATTGAGCTGTGTTGTGTGCCAAATCGAAAAGCAAAAAGTGGCCGCTGAGTCGTGCTGTGTCGAGCTGTAGGCCTATCAGAAAACCGGCAGTGGAAAAGAGCCTTAGGAGTGCTAAATTCGACTAACAAGCTTCTGAGGTGTGTGTAAAGACAAACAATACACATTATGTTACGTATTTTACGTCATTCCGTACAGACTGTACATGTCTTGCATGCAGTCATTGACATCCTATAGATACATGGACAATTCTAGATCATCAGTGAAGAAATCCCATCTAATGATGAGTAATGTACACACACTCATCATGTACAGTAGGAGTGACTGATTTGGCACCATTTTCCTTGACTGCACCATGATTGCGTCATTGCAAGGTCTGGGGAAATCTTCATTAACTCCCCACACATTAACACCTTGGGTGTGCTATGGAAGTCACAAACACTGTAAAACATTGCAGCCTGTTCAACGTAAAAAAAACAAGTTGCCCTGCTGCTGCTGTAAGTTAACTCAACTTAAGAAAGCCTTGCGTTGAGTTAAGTCTCGAGTTGAGTTAACTCACAAACTTAAGGCAGCAGGGCAACTTACTTTTTTACGTTGAGCAGGCTGCAATATTTTACAGTGTGGTATCTACAGTGGAAGAAATAAGTGTCTCCTACTGCATGTATAATTGATTGCACTTCAGAACCAATAAATAGCAAAGCCATTTCTTCTGTACATCGCAGAAACATTCAATGGTATTGTATGCCTGTGATTTTAGTAAACCGAGGTAGTTCTCCCCATTAGACATGAATGTGACGTACAGCCCTTCAAGCTGAGCACTTGACACTCACTTACTTGGTTATATTTCACCAGTAACGTCCTTATAACAACTTCCTTATCTGGTGCAGATTCTTCCAACTGTCAAACAAGGCAAGACAGACACACATTGAGAATTGCACCTACTGTAGGCCTACTTCCTCCTGCTGCTGAGCAACTTTCAGTTTTGAAACTGAATGTGGACAATGGAGAAAATCATGTGAAAGTCTTGGTATGTACACATGGAGCTATTTTTGAGGACAACCGGTACTTCATTTAACATTGTTTTATTACGTGAAAACACATCTGAAACTGGATGAGGAAGAGACTATTATAGACGAGTCATTATGATTTGAGACTTAAAATGGAAACTGTGACAATCATAGGTTATCACCAGGGCTCTAAATTAACACCAGCCAACTCGCCAAATGCTGATGAAATGTCAGTTTGGCTGGTAGAAAACCAACTTACTAGACTATGACCGATTAGTGAGTACGTGTTTGGCTAGTTAGAACTTCAGTCAGAGCCCTGGTTATCACTGGCTGTAACAACCTTGCATGGGTAACTTTTAAAGTTAGAGCATGCCTATTTAGTTGTTTATTTTTTTCCAAATGTATGCTGTCCATACTCAAATTTCATATTTCCATAAATAGGCCTATGTAGTAATAAACTGGCCTGACCAAAGTAAAGATGTTTATGACTCCTATTCATGTATCCACCTATTCATGCAAGAAATGTATAAGTCATAATGAATACTAAACATTTATAACATTTGTGAATGTGCGACATCAATTCTGGAAATGAACTAATAGAATTACTTACTCTCCCTTTAGAGATGGATTGCAACTTGAGGGCATACGAAATTCATACACTGATAGGCCTACTGTTGAGCGACGCACATACAAACAGAATGACATGGGTAACGGCGGCAGACCTCTATGAAGAGGATGTACACTTACATTGGTAACTGTGAAATTCCCGAACACCGCTGTTGCAGACGCTGAAGCCCAGTAGTTCTCACATTTTTTCTGTTCAAGTCACATTTAATGCCGTTTTAGTCACCACAGATTGGAAAACAGGTGTGAACATAAAATCCAATATGGGCCTGAACAATGTTACGGCAGACAAACCACAAAAGTATATTACCTTGCCCATCTCGACTTCTTTACATGCCATAATTATGACCTGAAAAGAAGCACAGAGGGAGAGAAATATAAAACTCAGTGCGTTGTTTATACGCGACATGCTGTAATTAACGTGTAGAAGTTGTGAGCCGGTGAGTGCAATTAGTGTATAATCACAATGATAGACATGGATAAGCTTTCTTAATTGACAACGAGTGCTGCTTTGGAACTTCATTATGCAATCTGCTGCTACAGAGGAACAATAGCCCCCTCACAGCACTGTACAGCATAATTATACAACACTTTAACATCTCTGTCCATCAGAAAGACCAGACACAATACTCAAACTGTTAGCTAGGAAAGCTTTTCAGATCAAGTGACAATTTATATAACGCCTTGCTGCCTTAGCAAACCAAGCGACACTGGTGAAGTCCCTTGGACAAGGGACGGAACATCTTTCAACATGTGACCTAATGAGAGTTGATCAAAGGGTTGTAGGTTCAAATCCCACCCTTACATTTCCCTTTACCACTATCCATAATACACTGCTCCATGAACTGTGACCAACTGTGACCTGACTAAAAGTGTCAGCTAAGTGTCATGTAATACTAATAACGTCTGTGCTTTGGAAGCTGTGACATTCATTGTAATAATACCACACACACCTTGACATTGTACTCCCAGATCATCCTCCAGAAGTCTGCCACGGTGTGGGCGAGAGGGCCCTGGGTGGCAATGTAGCGCTTGCTTGGAACAGCCCCCTGCAGGATGAACCAAGGAACATACACACACCTATTTTACATACATTTGGCGTGTATTGTTGCTTAAAAATATTTATTTTGCAACATTGTGTGAATAATATTGATGTGTTGCCAATTTGTCTTAATCATATGTCATTTTGTTTTTGCATGGCGTAACACATTGAGCGCAGTTACGTAGGCCTACTACACAGAGTATTCTGATTTCAAACCGAGCATTTTCAGTATTCGTTTTGAAGCAAGTTCTGGGATATTCTGTTTATATGTGTGGAACAGTGTTCTGCAACCGCAATATTCCCAGAACACAGCCACATAAACTCATATCAACACATCTATGAAGTATGAGGTACATATTTATTACACAATATACCCTGGGCTCTAAATTAACACCAGCCAACCAGCCAAATGCTGGTGAAATTTCAGTTTGGCTGGCAGAAAAAAACAACTTACCAACCACCCATTAGTGAGCATGTGTTTGGCTAGTAAGATTACCATCTGCCAGCCATTTTGGCTGGTGATGAAAAAAAACTTAATTTAGAGCCCTGTAAATATAACCCAAATAGATGTAGGTTAGGACATTTTAGTATGGTTCACCATAATCGCATGTCTCTTACCATGTTGACAGAAAGGAAGTAAAAAAAGGTCAACAGACCTTTGTCGCGTGCAAACCTCTCACAAAGCAAACCGGTTTCCGTCTGACAGACTGACTGACCACCACAGAAGCATAGAGTCATCTCATACACCAAACAATTAATAGCACAGGTATGTGGGTTGCGTGGAACTAACCTCAATAAAACTGGCATTGATGTAGTCAGATTCATTCTCAGTTGTACACAGAGAAAGAGGGACACGGGTTTGGTCATCTGCAGACACAAAATTATAAGAGAATATTTCAAAATAAGAAGACAAGATTGTACAAATGATACAATATTGCCAAAATATTATATACAGCGTACACAGTAAAAAGTCAAGTCTATGTGTATGTGTGTGAGTGTTTGTGCACGTGCAAGTGTGTGTGTGTGTGTGTGCATGTCCGTGTGTGTGTGTGTGCGCATGTGCGTGTGTGTGCACGTGCGTGTGTGTGTGTGTGTGTGTGTGTGCACGTGCAAGTGTGTGTGTGTGTGTGTGTGTGTGTGTGTGTGTGTGTGTGTGTGTGTTGTCAGAACAGTCCAAATAAAATGTTCTCCCACAGGGCAATATGTCCTTGTAGCGGTTCTTCTTGGTATTCTCCTGTAGGCGTCCAGCCTCTGTCGTCAGGCGCAGTTCCTGCTGCACCTTTATAGACTGTTGACGCACGGCCTGCAAATATGATTATACCAGAATGAATGAACTAGATCAGTTGTACACACACGTGTACACACACACACACACACACACACACACACACACACATATACTTAACTTCTTCATTCGTGCCCCAAATTTCCAGACACAAATTTGACAGTGGCAACAAGACTACTCAGTAGAGATCTAGATCATTGCCACCACCCTAAACAAAGCATATTGTCCACAGTGAAGAGTTTTCATGGGTAGATACAGCACCTTCTTCTCATGCCGACTACCAATTACCGAAAGTGGTGATAAATATCACGACTTTGGTCAGCGTTAGTAAGCACATTATCCAAATCACTTTCTGAAGCATTTTTGCAACTGTTGAATTAACGGCGACAACTACAACAGGTGCAGCGGCAGAATTGTCACTTGACTTGACAAAGCATAAAACGCCATGTCAGCCACCAGGATGCATGCACAACATCACACACACACACACACACACACACACACACACACACACACACACACACACACACACACACACACACACACACACACACACACACACACACACACAAACACACACACACACACACACACACACACACACACACACACACACACACACACACACACACACACACACACACACACACACACACACACTGAGTTCATTCAACTTTTGGATAACTTTTGTACAAGAGCACTGAATGATGGCACCAACAGTAAAGACCTGAAGTTACATCTTTGACATATCGACAACAGCAGTTCGTCCCAATATAAATTGTGGTGCTGGTGATCAATCATGTTTCTGTTTGGTATGAAATATGCACAAACGATGTCGAAACTATAGGCCTCTGGTGGTCAGGTTGTACAACCATAGCTATTGCCACTCTTGTAGTAAAGTCAAATAAACTAATTCATAATAAGCAAATCCATGTTTAAGCACAGAATGTTTTTAAACCAGATGCCTGCTACTAAAAAATGTCAATGACCCATTTCTAAAATTAAAGGAGGTCACACTGTTTACTGTCTATATCAGGGGTGTCAAACACAAGGTCCTGGGGCCAGATGCGGCCTGCCAGATGTTATAATATGGGCATTGCAAAGGTGCTGCAGGTCTCTGAAACATCAGGTTTTCAATACTTGAGAAAGTATATGCCTTTTTTGCTTGGCATTTGAAGTCAATGCTCGTGATATACCTGGAGTCGAATGGTTGACTACCAATATGATTCCGATATGAAGCCAAAATTTGCAATATTTTGCAATTATGTTGCTGGTCCCAGGTCCAGCCCATGAGCTCAAATTGACTATATGGTATGTGGGCCCTGAGCCGAAATGAGTTTGATACCCCCCTGGTATACTTTCTTTTAATGTATGACTGATTTAGGCCTACTGTAATTAGTGACTCCACTAGAGGGCAGTATTTTCTGTGAGTAGCAGTGCCCATGGTGTCCATTGAGTTCACTGTCCCCCAGAGGCATCCCTTTTCCACCCAAACCAGCAGTGAGGTTTGACTTAATGTACTGCATAAAACCCACTGTTTTTGATGGGGGCCTTGATGTCCTAATATCCATCCCTGACCATAACTCTGCCACTACATGCTTAGTACCTGCAGTGCATTCTCCCATTTCTGATAGTGTTAATGCACACCAAATAATACAGGTATACACGATTTTACACATGCCCACACTGCCCTACTGTACAAAGGCAAAGTGCAGTAACTACAACTACACTGAAACTGAGAAAAATGCCTTCAAGGTATTGGTATTCGGTTAGATATTGCAGTTACTGCAAACTCGCAATATCTCTACATTTGAGCAATAAGGCTTTGTCACAGGATAACGGAGGTGTTATGAAGACCCTTTTCAGTCTAAACTTAAGCTTATTTTTTTTGACAAAATATGTAGTTACTGCACTTTGCTTTTGTAGGGCAGCAGGGAATAAAATGTTTCCCTGCAACACCTGACTTCATCACTTTGTGGAGATTCTGACATCTCACTCTTAACATGCACTGACCTAGCGAGATGAGGGTTACACTGTAATGGTACAGTAGTAGGAATGACCATGGGGTTGGTGTCCTTAAATAAAGAGTTCATGGAGTTCATTAATAGTTTCCTGGAAAACACAAGAGACTGAGAAGAACTCATTATCTGAAGGACTTCCCCCCCCTGCTAGAGGTTATTTGTTTACAACGTCATATGAGCCAAAAGAGGTGCATTGTGAATGTGGATGGGAATTGGAAAGTTTCACTATGAACCACGAAGTGCAGTATGCAAATATACACTGAAGCAAACAACTTTCAACTTGCTGCCCAAAATGTCCCACTTATTCGCCATGTTTCCTGCAAAGCAACTACCGGTAACTTATTTACAGTTCACACAGCTTCTGTTACACCCTGTTCGCCACAACAGACACTTGTTCTTTGCACCCATAACTTTACAACTTAACCACTTGTTACAAGCTCCAACAACACACCTAAAAGTTTAGATTCTGTCAGCAATAAAACTGTAGGTCTAACCCTTGCATACACAGTCCTTGTTCATGGCATGGTCTCGTCTCATAATAGTGTTGTTAATAAGGATGATATGTTTCCTGCTTCTAATCTTCAAATGGGCAGGTACGCACACTGAAAAATACACTAAGGTCAAGCACAAGGAGTTAAATTCAAATAAATAAATAAATACATACGCCTACATAATTAAAAAAAATCCTTGTGCTTGACCTCAGTGTCTTTTTCTGTGCAAACCTGCTCTCTCCTTTGAACTGTCCTATTTGGGTCCACGCACCTGCTTATTTCTCTACACGTCTTGATGAGTGCAATCAATATTATACTTGCTTCCTGCTTGTAATTATACCTGTCAATGTGTAATCACAGACTGTAGCCTATACACAGTTTAAATATTAACCTGACATACAAAGGTACAGTCATATGTATTGTTTTTCTTATTTGTTTTCTCAAGCTATATCCACATCAAACACACTGAGAGGAAGGTATAACTAGAGTCTACAACTACTAGTCCAGGGCCTACCTGTTTCCATGTGGGGGGGGGATGGCCATTCTCACCAGACCATGACATTCTGTGCCTGAATGCTAACGCCACGTCAAACAGTAGCAATAATATACTACTGAAGTTTGAATGAGGAACAGGGCAACGACGGGACACAAATATATCATTTTCGTTTGTTGTAGTATTCAACAAGAACGAGTTTACTTCTGAAATGTTGCTATTTTTCCCAGAGAGTGGACCATCCAACCCCATCACAATGAATGAGATTAGTCTAGGAAAAAATCCTTGCGCTTATCAGTCTTCTTGAGAAGAGCTATATACAAAGTCAGAAGCATACCTGTATGAATGTTTACCAGCCTGTGTTGCCACGAACTCTAATACTATAAAGTGATTCAGGCTGATCCTGGATACGCCTCTCCAATCCCATTAAAATAATAAAGCATATCTCGTGAAATTAGTTTAGTTACCTTGTTTATAACAGGACAAAAAAGGCTTGGAAACTTACGCTGTACTCTGCTGCAAGACTTTCGGCAGCTGTCCGTGAACTTGCTTCATGAATGAATTTCAGCAGGTGTCTCTCCATCATTTTCTGAGGAGCCCAATTACTCCACACAGTGTGCACTTTTCTACCTTACCTAACACGACCTCACTTCGGACTGAAAAGCGCAAGCTATATGTCCACATTTGGAGATGAGACAACCAGCGGTCTGTAGCGCACGCATGATATTTGCGCTCTGTCTGAACTTCAATGTAGTGGAGGGCAGTTCGACAACTTTAGCCTCGCGCTGTTTCCGTGAGGAGGAGGAAGTTTTTTTTTTTTTTTTTTTTTTAACTTTCCCTCGCACATAGGCCTACTGTATACAATGTACACACCCACCTTCGCAATCTCACCTTGATTTCTCTTCCCCTGTCGGCTATATGAAGTCTATGTCAAGCGTTGGCAACTGGCAAACATTAAAGGGATAATGAAAATGAATGTATAGTCACAAATGCTAGACGAGCAGTCACTGATCATTTGCCTGGCCACACTTGCCTTACTTAGGCCTACAGTATAAAGTAGGCCTAACACGTCGTTTGAACATGCGCTGCCTGCAAAATAAGCTTTTCCCATCATTCCCACCTCTGTTCTATTGCAATGTTCGCCCTGATCCTTTAGCCTACTCCTGTATCAACACATAGGCCTGGATACATTTTATTTGCATGTAATCAGAAGCATCTTATCAAAATTACAGCTAACTCTGACTCCATGTGAAATGAAATGATTTATGTTTTGGAATGAAATAAACAGTAGGCCTGCTGTGCCGTCTGTCATGCATGTCACCTGCAGGGGCGGTTCCAGACATTTATTCTTGGGGTGGCAAAGGGGTGGCGAAGTGTATTTCAGGGGGGCATGCTCCTACACTAAGGGAAAAATATATAATCGACACACACACTTATGTGATACAGTGAATCCCTTAAAGTGAAACCCTGCAACCTAAAGTTCTATGTCTGAAATGATGTCAAGCATTAAGGCTATTGGTCACAACCAGGGCTCTTAATTGGGGTGGCAAATCATATTTCTGGGGGGGCAAATGCCACCCCCTGCCACCCCTTAGAACCGCCCCTGGTCACCTGACCCACATATTTAGAGTCCCCTATAAATAAGAAGACAGGGCAATTAGGCATGGTACCCAAGCATCCCATCATCCTTCCAGCCAGCTGGCTGCCTCTGGTGAGGGGGACGTGTGTTTAAAGGCCCAAACAAGTCATGGGCTGGTACTGGGGCTAGGCTGAGTCAGGCTAATGAGCTCGATCAGGGATGAGCAAAATGGTTTCATTAGTTACACAATCCAGTGCCACACATTCCAAATGACCTGTTTGTTCAATTCAAACAGGTGATCATTCAAATGGACAACATGGTTGAATCGGACACAAGCCATGCAAGCCAGGCAATTTGGAATAGGCCTATGCATGAATCCAGGTTGCTCGCACTGAGCTAGATTAACACTACTAATGATTGATGTGTCTGAATGATCACGGAACACTAACCAAATTTCCCCTCATCACATTTTACTGAGTGGACTCCCCCCCCCCCCATGCAACCTCACAACCTAATTTCAACTTAACGCCCACACTTCACCTAGTTTTCTACATGCATGCAGGAGGATTAACATTTCATCATGTGATATTTGCTAGAAAATTGAAAGCAGTAACCGTTTAGCAACTCTTTTACATGTAAGTTAAGAAAATATAAGCAACAAAAACTCAGAGACACTCACAAGATTATGAGCAGACTTTTTTGGTACACAATTATTCCGCCTGTGATCTAATATTTCATACACACCTGTTTAAAATAGAAACAGGACATGTTGTTGGACGTATTGGCCTGCTATGGTTAAAACTGTTACATGTCATGTTGCTATCAATACTCAACCACAGACCTGAAATGGTCACTCAAAGACAAAAAATAGAGTGCTTCATATATTCACATATTAACCTCTGTCGACCTTTCGGTTTTGCTAGCAGCACTGTCCAGTCTGCCTGAACTGTAAAGGTCTATATGAGCTCAGTAATATCCCCTTTATCAATGGTATTAAAAAGAACCGATACAAATAGCAGTGAGATACGTATAAAACAAGTGAAATTATGGAAACACAATGGATTTCAAAGGGCTATGGTAGAACATAGTTACTTGCAAGCTCATCTTATGATCAATGTGTAAGACCACTGGACCAGCACATGTTACAAAAATAATGTTTCTGAAATGCCACTATTGTCGTAAGGTGTTTATTTGAAAATTATTCAATGAATTATGTGTTCATTGACATAGTCCTATTTCGTTTGAAAATAGAGGAACAATAACTTAAAGCATTATTTCATGACATGAAGTACTCATTTAGAGTTAGTTTAAAATCTGCCATAACAGGTTTAGAGGTGTGTCTGAATCAACAGTGAAATGTAAGATAGAAGCATTGTGAAGTTGCAACCTGGTTAACACCAGACCTAATCACAAGTGAGACAAGTGTCTTTCAGATCGAAACGATTGTGTAGAACTAAAGGCAGTATGGGAGTTCCCAGGCTAAGTGTGAAGCTGTTTACACGTGGATGTTGGATATTTTTGGAAACACATTGGTTTTGGTCTCTCGCTTACATGTAACCACAGTTTTAGAATACGCATTTCAAAACTACAACACCAGCCACATTTGGGCTTTCATGCCCGCCCCATGGAGACACCGGTTCGAGTCCGGACTGGGTCATTTCCCAATCCTCCCCTATCTCTCTCTCCCACTCACTTCCGGTCAGCATCTCATACTATCCTGTCAATAAAGGCATAAAAAAGGCCCTACAAAATGAAAACAAAAAAAAACAACAAAAAAAAACACTAGTCTGACAGGCCAAAACATTCATTTGGAATTTACTTCGTAATTCACGAATGGTCTGATTATTATGCTTCTCTGGGGGGTTTTCAGTCATCTACCAGACGGCCGGTGTTACTGACCAATAAGCAAACACACTTGGGAGGATAATTACATACATCATGAATGTCAGTTATCAGCGATTGGTCAGAGCTCATTTCAAAGTGCAGTGCTTTTCAGTGCTCCATGTGGTCTGGTAAAATCAGGCTACTAAAGCACCTGTCACAATGGCGTTTGTATTTTTATCCACATTTTTATCCGTGTTTACACTTGAACAGATACAAAAATACCCGCATTTAAAAATATTTGCATACGTGTCACCAACACCTGTACTGTATGTGTCTCCATTTGACTTCATGCCTTGTTTATGGGCCTGATGTAGTGTTTTCCCAGAACTTTTCTCCAAAAGTGAAAGCTTATGATGTCTTGTTGCGCATTGTAAAACAGTTGGGAAATGGTTTGTCATATTTAGAGAGTGGGAGATGATATGGAAAGGAGGCACTGCATCTGTATGCAAAACTCCCCTTTATATGCTGCAAGTGAGGCTTCACATCAAGGAAGCACTGACAGCTTAATTTTAGTCTGTGTCATGTGTCTGATCCGTAATCCTGGAATAGCACTTTGAGGCTTTTGTTTCATTTTTTTCTTCATTTGTGTTTTCTTAATAGGCCTATTTGTTTAGGCATTTTGGTCAAAGACATACTATAGCACACTATTTTAAAATGTAGTAATGTGACTTTACTCAGTGGGCATCACACAGTTCTTTTTTGCTGATGACACCAATGTCCTGGAAAGTGTTGTGTGCCAACGTCATTAGCCATGTATACTGCCTGGACCATTTATAGCGGGTGCAGGGAACCCACACAATGGACACTTGTGTGAAATCTCCAGACCACAGTCCGGTGTATCAACTGACCTGCTGCTGCTGTCCGATGACTTTTATTTTGAAGCAAGAGTCACATTCACTCTCTCTAGGCCACCACAATGGACACAGACACTCAGAGGGAGAAGAAGCTGCTGCTGCTGCTCTAAGTCGACTTCTGCCTTCTGTTAGTGTAGCCAGGAGGTTACAGATAGAGCTGTCTGCTGTAAATTACTACCTCCCCTCCCTGCAGACTTTTAATCAGCACATGTGAGTACAGTCTCTTTGTTTACATTATTATGCCACAGGAACGGAACTGTTATTCAAGACTTAATGCAAAAATTGAATGCTTTGTGTCTGTGTAAAAAAGTACCCCATGGGATATTATTATAACTATTCAGAAATTGGCTCTGAATAGATACTGCTTTGTAGACTTGGAATCAGAAAGTGCACTTCACCAAAACCTCAATTTATTCAAGTGCTGGCTGGGTCAAATAGTGTCTTAAAGATTCTAAAACGTGTACTTGACACTTTGAATACAAGGCCAAGTTTTAATCCACCTTAGATGAGTAATGGACTGGCAATACAAATAATTTGATACCAACCATGACTTTTTTTCAAGGATCAGTTTTGTAATTAAGCCCTTGTGTCTTGTGAGTTTCAGATCCAGATCACCCCCAGTTACTGGCAAGCTTTGCGGACATGAATAACATTTCATGACGCTGCAAAGTAGAACACATGGTGACACTTCTTTGCAGTGACACGTTTTTTTGTGGTGACACGTCTTCGCGTCCAGCCTGCCTTGTAAGGGTGCCATGGAGTCTTCCACAGAGGCTAATGATTCACTGCAGGAGTGCACAGGCAATGGGTTACATGGAGCAGGTGAAATTGTACAGGAACAGGCTGAGGAGCTGCAGTCAGTGCAGCAGGAAGACGGAGGTCTCCCCTCCCACTCCCACTCCCCCTCCCCTCCTCCCTCTCCCTTCTGCAATCACGAAGAGGAAGTGATGACAGATAGTTGGAGAGGACACAGGAAGCATGTGTTCGTCCTGAGCGAAGCAGGCAAGCCTATTTACTCTCGCTATGGCAACGAGGAAGCGCTCTCGACGACGATGGGTGTCATGACGGCACTGGTGTCCTTCGTCCAGAGTGGGGATGACACCATCCGCTCCATCCACTCAGGTATAAACATACATGGCCACCAGTCACACTGCACAGTCACACTTGAGTTATTCTGAGTGCCATACGTATGTTCTTCATTTACTGTATATCCTGCCAACAGCCATGACGTATCTGTTGCCATGACCTAGAAATGGTAGAAGTGAAACCCTCACAGCTTTGTTACTGTTAGTGGTTTCATACATTGTTTTGCTTTGACGCGCCTGACACCTAATTGAAGATATCATACACTGCATTTGTACTTCCTCCTGCAGATGACCATACAGTTGTCTTCATGCAGCAAGGCCCTTTGGTGCTCGTTCTGGTATCCAACAACAAGCAGTGCGAGCATCAGCTGCACACCGAACTCCTGTACGTGCACTACCAGATCGTCAGCATGCTCACACAGGCCAGCATCAACCGCATCTTCGAACAGAAGCAGAACTACGACCTGCGTCGCCTCCTGACGGGCTCCGAGAGGACCCTGGACGGCCTGCTAGACCTCATCGACCACGACCCCAGCTTCCTGCTCTCTGCGGTGCAGTGCGTGCCCCTGTCGTCTTCCCTGAGGGACTCCATCAGCCAGGCCATGCAGAGGGCCACCACTCCCAACTTGGTCTTCTCCATCCTCATTGCCAACAATCAGCTGCTCACCATTGTCCAGGAGAGGATGGTTCTGGAGGACGCCAGGCTGAAGCCCATCGACCTTCTCCTGGTGCTCAACTTCATCACGTCCTCCTCAGCCTTCCACGGAGGAGAGATCTGGACGCCGATCTGCCTGCCACTC
The DNA here is from genome assembly GCF_034702125.1 of Engraulis encrasicolus. Lineage (NCBI taxonomy): Eukaryota > Metazoa > Chordata > Actinopteri > Clupeiformes > Engraulidae > Engraulis > Engraulis encrasicolus. Next base: position 35,064,160 of record NC_085866.1, on the reverse strand, counting down.
TTCAACGCCGACTGCTATTTCTATGCCTACGTGGCCTTCCTGGACCCTCCCGCTTGCACAGTGTGCCTTCTCCTCATCACCACCGACCGCAATGCGTTCTTCGCTGCGGCAGAGTGCAAGAGGAAGATCGAGGAGAGCTTCAGGGCTCAGAATGTTCTGGCTGACATTGCAAGGGCTGAGTCCTACCATGCCAGTCAGGTTGGCGTGCCAGACCTGAGGCACTTCATGTACATGCCCTTCAACATTCCCGACAAACACCACCAGCTGCCACAGTTCACCAGGTGTGTAGACTACATAGAGGTTCATGTTACTACATCCCCATTAAACCAACACTAAGCAGTTTTTGCTTTTGAACACTCTGCAGGTAGAAAATGGCAATGACTCTCATTCTAAGTATTTAAAGAGAGAGAGAGAGAGAGAGAGAGAGAGAGAGAGAGAGAGAGAGAGAGAGAGAGAGAGAGAGAGAGAGAGAGAGAGAGAGAGAGCCCACTTCTCCAAACTTATGAAACGTAGCTATAGCCCACAGAGGGTGGCAAAGTGAATACAGAATATGTGTTTTACCCTGTTGTGAGTTGAAAAACCACAATCCAAAGTAATATATACAAATAATGTATTATGTAACACTTATAAGGTTAAAAACAAACTCAGACTTAGCTGTGTTTTAAAAAGTCTGGTCTATGCAAATGGACTAAAGTAACTAATGATGGTTTTGCATTCCAAGTTGCGTAAGCAACATTTCTAAATTCTGTTTGTTCCGCTGTGTGACTGTCTCGGGAATAATAACTTTGCAAATAATTCAACCCCTTTTCGAGTCACCGATACTCTGGCTATTACTTGGCATCATGGTGCCAATAAAAATCCCACTTGCCTTGCAAATATTCCATCATTTGTATAAACAGAAGACTACAGCCTGTGTTTATTGCCCATAAAATTACCCTGTGTGCCTGTTAATGCAAAAATGCAAGTAAATACATAGAGTAGACTGAGGGTCCTTTGTGAGTCATAGTGTGCTGAGCTGTGGTGCAATGGGAAACACATGATGCTGGGAGACAGGCCTGAGGTGAGAGGGCCTTAAGGCTTCTTTTGTTCTGCCAGGCATGCAGTCAGGACCGCTGCAGCTTTGGCCAGGCCCAGGATAAAGAAATCTGAAATGGTCCCCACACCCAATACATACATTATAAGAGCACCAATTTCTGGGCCCTCCCTCTCCCTGAGCCCGGGACAACAGACCACTTTGTCCCCACCTGTCGGCTGCTAGACATGCCGTATCTGTGCCTGGGCACTTTGGCATCACCAAGACAGACTAGTGCCTTGGGAGCTCAGCTCACATGCTGTGTGTTCGAAGTGTCTCACATGACACAATTTGGCTGGGCTGTTTGTCCTAAACAGTAGTCACTATTATTTCTCAGACGTGCTATTTACAGAAAAGCCCTCAGTGTGCGTGTGGTTTTTCTTTCTCTTTCAGCTCGTTGATGGCGGAACCCTATGTGGGGCGGGAGAGGACAAGGCTGCTTGATCTGTATAGAAACGTGCACAGCCGGATACACAGCACCACGCCACCACTGAAAATCATCTATCGTGTTTCAAAGAAGGAAGTTTTATTTGCTTGGGTAGGGGTCTTTAACACTGTTTTACTAACTCACTCCTAACTGTTTGCCATGAAGTGGGTTTCTTCAAAAAGCAAAAAACTTTAAATAACCTGAAAAGGCTATTGAGTCTGTTTGTCACAAGTAGCCTGAGAACATGCCAGTAATAAAATGGAAAATTAAAATCAATTTTTGTTTAGCCCAACTTTTTTGTTTACCACTTTTTGCAGACTACAGAGAAGTTTGAGCTGTATACCTGCTTTTGCCCTTTCGTGACGAAGGCATCTGCCATCAACCATGTGACCAAACTACTGCGATGGATTAAAAAGGCAGAAGATCGACTTTTCATCCGTAGCCCTCCAAAGTACTCCACCGTACCCAGCACAAGAACAGGAGGCTCCAGTGATAGACACGGCGGCTCCAACAGACAGGAGAATCCTGATGGAGGCCTTTCTCTCCTATAAAACACTGTCTGGACTGCCAACACATATAGGCCTGTCACAGACAACCAAACTAGGCAATTGCCTAGGGCCCCCAGCTGAAAGGGGACCCTCAGGTGTTATGTACATGACAGCGACAGCAATGACAACTTTGTGAGTGAGGCAAAACCTAATGACCGACAAGTGCAATACTTCTATAAAAATCTCTCTTAAGGGGACCGCTCCACAATAATTTCAAGAGAAAAAAGGGACCCCAAGTAAGCCTTTGCATAGGGCTCCCAATTAGGCTACCAAAATTGTAATGGCCCTGAATACATAACATCAGAAGTTTTGAGCAGAATAGCGAGTGATTGATTCAGACAGGCCCAGGAAACCCAGTTTTACATGAAGCTGGACATGTGAGGTCTGGAAACCAGGGCTGTAGTCAAGTCCACCTTTGTAGAGTCCAAGACCAAAATAGTCAAGTCCGAGACAAGTCCGAGTCCAAAGACGTTCGAGTCCGAGACGAGAGTCCAAAAAGACTTGAGTCTAAGTCAAGTCTGAGTCACGTGCCGGTCAGTGTTAAACAATGAAAAGGATGAATATCAGTAAAGCGTATGTTTGAAGGTAACCCATATGCCATGGATGTGAAGACAAACTTGTATGTTGTTGGATTTCAAGCTCCAGTCTAGAATTTATGGTAGCCAATGTTCTAAAACAATATGAAGACAGACCCAGTCGAGTTCAAAAGCTTAATTTGGCAAGACCAGTGTCCGAGTCCAAGACAAGTCCGAGTCCAATTGATAGCGAGTCCAAGACAAGTCCAAGTCCATAAAAAAACGGACTTGAGTCCGGACTCGGACCGAGTCCGGACTCGAGTACTACAGCCCTGCTGGAAACTGGAAATGTGAAAGTGAAGGCCCACTTGGGAAACTCCCATTGTATTGTTATTGCAACACAGCACTTCACAGCTCAAAGTGCACACTGCACACAACCCAATTGCATTTACATTTGTAGTAGGGCCTATGCCTGACCATGCAAAGGGGTAGCCCAAATGGCCACCAACTTGGCGAGTCAGGTAGGCTATCGAACTGTCAATCCTTGAGCTAAGACCGCTTACACATGATATGCAGGTTTTTCTGAATTAATTCATGATGGAATTATCTGTATGATTTTATGGTTGTATATTGCCATATCATTCAAGCAAATAAACCAACTATGTGTCCAGATGTTAAGTTCATCATGTGTGAACTGTGGTCATTCTTGGCCTATTCATGGTGTCATTTCCAAATAGAGTAGCCTAGCTATTTTTTCCACAAATGTTAGGCCTACCCTACCCATTTCAACGACTTGACATTGCATTGTACTGTGTGGTTTTTGTTTTTTGTTAGATTGAAGGAGTAGCTAGGCCTATCCAAAGTCGTAACTCCATCTGCAGGACAGGTGCAATCATTACAATCAACTATCAGTGTTTACACTGGAAACTTCAGGCTTCTGTGCAGTGATGTAGCCCACGCTCCACCTCTGTTAAGCGAATAGTTTGTACACTGAGATATGTTTTTATACAGCGAACAAGACTGAACAGTTGATGATTAGTTCTAGCTAATTTCCATCACATACCACCTCACCCTGACTTGACCCTACGCTAGGACCAATCGCTCTCTGTTCATTCCCGAACTCCGTCAGTGAAGATGGCGCAGGCACTATCGGAAGAGGAGTTCCATCGAATGCAGGTAATCGAGCTTGTAGATAAGTCATCTTTAGGGGTTGTGTGTTTGCAATGTGTTTAGGTGAATGTATTAACCTGAGGTTATATGATGATTTTCTGCCGTGGTCTTGAAAATTAGCATGTCGATACTCGGAGGCCAAAACGCCTTGGAATCTCGTACACAGTGCTGACTGACGGCGAAGGGAGGGAGGTGGCCTGACAAGCTTGTGATGATGGTGGCAGCCTAGGTAGCTAGCATTGTAGATGGTTATCGTTGACAACAGATGACTGGTTTTGGACGCCAGCAAACTACACATATCTTGCATAGATTCTCTTGCATTGTTGTCACAAAATAGTGGCATCGTTCTGAATTCATGATGTAAAGCATATTCACAGCCAGACTACTTGCTGACTTGCTAACCAACAAGCAGCTCCATGGTTGCTCATTTCCCCCATTGAATCCTATGCCTGATATGCTAGCCGGCTACATACTGTCTCATAGTGACTCATTTGCACTGATCACACAAATATGCCAGAGTGTCATGCTGAATAAGGGTAAATATATACTTCCCCACCTGTCCAACTACCTTAATTGACACATTAGCACGCCAAGGGAAGGATTTTAAATGGGCACGTCTGATAGTTTGCTAATGAAACAAGGCTAGCTGATTTCTTGTCAGGTACATGGAGGCTGTTCAGCTAAGCTAAAGTTAGCCATCTAGCTGAGAGCTCTGCTGTCTGTTTGTTGACATCCTTGGTTATTTGAAACCCCGTTAAGACAGTTCTAGCACCGCAACAGACACTGTCGCAGTTAAGTTATCCTCGCCTATTGATGCTTTTGAACCTATTGATGGCATTTCTGAAAACGATGATGAAATCACTTCTGCCTTTCACCTGAAAGATGCGGATGCACCCAAATCAGTGCCTGGCTGGTGGTTCTATTTTGTCCATCCAATTCATTCATTCATAAATGTCATGCTCTGAATAGACGTGTGTGTATTACTAATGCATGTCTGATGCGCAGTTGTTTGAGTGAATTTGGTGTGATTGTCCTCTATCCCATGAAGCATTATGATAAGGGATGGAAGTAAACAGTAACATGCATTCAGAAACCTCACATAAAAATATCATTCTTTCCAATTTGCATGCAGGCTCAGCTTCTTGAGCTAAGAACACAGAACTATCAACTCTCTGATGACCTACGAAAGAACACAGCCGGTAAGGAGTGAACATTGAGAGTAAATAGAATGGGAGTGAATAATGCAGCATAGTGTTTCGCATGTCATGCCTCATTCTGTGGCACAGCACTACAAAATAAAAACCGAACACCACAAATTGATTAACAATGGGGTACAAGCTTTGCACTTTAAACTGGCCCCTTTTATTTTGTGTTGTTGCTTTTTGCCCATTGCTCTACATACTGCTACTTGCTCTGTGGGAAATGCTGATATACTACTATACCTTATTATCAGAGCAAACATGACTCACTCTCCTAGACGGTACTTAGGCCTAGCTTTGATTCTGCATTTCATTCAGTAGGGTTTGTACAAACAATACAAGCTGAATAAAGCATACAGTATACTTTGTCTGTAGGCCTAATGTCTTTGCATTTCTTTAGCTTTTTTCCCTTTTGCTTCAGATGCCCGAAAATATCTATGATCGAAACGTTGCTCCCAATTTTGCAAACAGTGTGCAGATCCTCTCCCCCTTGTACTTCAGATTTTTTCCTACCAGAATCCTTGGTGTTTGAAAACTGGCATAAACAAAACACACATTAGCTTTTGAAAATAGACATTTTCTGTACGTCTGGTTGCTTACAATCATGCTCTCACTGTGTTGTAGAACTCAACAATGTCAAACAGAAGACCTCAACCTTGGAGAAGGATTATATCAAAGCACAGAAAGTAAGATATGCACCGCTTTATGGATTCCCTGAACTGTATACTTATGATTCGTTTACCCTTTTAGTTACTTGATATACATTTTAAAGACTGAAACCATATGCATCAAGGCCTCAATATAATCACTGTTTCACTCTTGAGGCATCATGGGGGCTCCAGCAATTGGTTGATAGAGTGCACATCTAGGACTTGAGATATTGAATTATGCTTATGTTAATCTATTTTGTGGGTTGCGTAGTCTAGGTCAAGGGTGAATTAGTCTAATGTGGTAATCAGGTCAGCATTCAGTAATGTCCCTCAAGAAACCTTGCAGGCTTTGTTTACTTTTCTTAGATTCTATTCTGACCATGGCTTTATATGTGTTTTTTTCCCCACAGGCACTGAACAAGAGCAAGAAAGCTCAGGTAAGGCTGTTTGAGAACTTGGCATAGAGCTGTTCTAAAAATGCCATTTTAAAAGTTAATGTCTGTACTGTAAGTGCTGGATGTTTTGTGTTGAGTGTTATGCTGCAGTTGTATGCACATTCAGGACACATTTCCTTCAGGACAAAATTAATTAATCATGAGTCTTAATGTTGAAGAATGTAAAATAAACCTGATAACTCGGTGAATGACAAAATGAGGATCATTGATGTCATGTGTCCTTAACAGCTTTTTCTGGGTGTGCTGTACTTCACTCTGAAGAGCAACCTTAGCCTACAATGTCATTGGAAACATATTGAGTTTCAGCAGTCTAGCAGTTACCATTAGTTGAGTGTAGCTCTTGCCAAGTCTAGGATAATGTAGCTAAACACTGGACTCAAAGGTGTTATCTGACAGCATCCATTAATATCTGCAATAATCTGCACTGTATGATATTTTATTCCATAGTTAGGCGGCATGAAGCCTTGTAGCAAACCTAAGCAAAAATGACTCAGTTTGTGATACAGTATTACAGACTGCTCACTTGTTGCTGATATCTGCAGTTCTGAATTCTGAATTAAGATCAGATAGGATTTTCATTTTTTAAAGGCCAACTTCCGATAAAACTCAGTTTTACTCACTCCTTTCGAAGATTGGACGGTCACCCCAAGTTAAACTCACTTGCAAGGCTCTCATAGCGGTGCGTCAACTCTCCTGGCTGTGTTTCCCGGTGTTTCCCAATTTACATAAATAATGCAGAGAAACGAGCGAATCACGAAAGCCTTTCTGTGTTTCGTCACGTCGAAAGAAGGCGTTGCCCACTAAGGTTTATATCGACCCATTTATCTAAAAACATGTCGAGTAATTTTTTTCTGCTTGTTTTCAAAACAAGCAACGTCTGGTGGCCCGAAACATAGCTTAGCTTAGCTATCAGCTGGTTGCTACTCTCAGGTACACACACAGCACAAAGCCTCATACATAAAGCCTGCTCACTCCGGTTGCTCCGTGCCTGCAGCTCGCCTAGGGGTCGCTGTCGAAAGAGCACAGCCCTGAATGGAGCCTGCACGCCTCCGTTGGCGCCCCTATAGTGCAGTACCACCCGGGGAAGTGGCGACTCTGTTTCCCATTACATTCTCTCCAAGAACTGGAGGACTGAGCCAATCAGAGACGCGTTTCTTTGAGAGCAGGAGGAGTGAGCCAATCAGAGACGCATTTCCACGAGAAACACGGAACACTCTCTCGTTTCTCCACAAGCCACCTTGCCAGCTTGCAAAAACGTCTTGAAACAAAGCAACCAGAACGTTTTTTAAAACAGGACCAACGCGTAACACATTCAATAACAATTGGGAACACGGCAATATTAATTAAATGACGTTGAGAGGCCATCTTTAATGTTGAAGAATGTAAAATAAACCTGATAACTCGGTGAATGACAAAATGAGGATCATTGATGTCATGTGTCCTTAACAGTTTTTTCTGGGTGTGCTGTACTTCACTCTGAAGAGCAACCTTAGCCTACAATGTCATTGGAAACATATTGAGTTTCAGCAGTCTAGCAGTTACCATTAGTTGAGTGTAGCTCTTGCCAAGTCTAGGATAATGTAGCTAAACACTGGACTCAAAGGTGTTATCTGACAGCATCCATTAATATCTGCAATAATCTGCACTGTATGATATTTTATTCCATAGTTAGCAAACTATTTATTCCTTGTAGCAAACCTAAGCAAAAATGACTCAGTTTGTGATACAGTATTACAGACTGCTCACTTGTTGCTGATATCTGCAGTTCTGAATTCTGAATTAAGATCAGATAGGATTTTCATTTTTTAAAGCTTGGGTTGGTACATTGAGTGAAGGCAAAAGTACAGTAAAAGATAAAGTGCATAAATGTGTGTTTGTGATAAGCTTTCCCTGCCCTGATACCCCCATGATTATATTCTGATAAGTTCAACTTCAGACGGAACTTGATTGCTTAAACTGTTTTTCTTTTTTTTTTTTAAAGAATGCCATGCTGATATTGTGTTACCCTATGGACATTAGCGTTGCAAGGATGTGTTAAATGTGGAAACCCTAATTTTGGCCTAAATTTGGTCATCTAGTAACAACTAAACATTGTCATGGCATATTCAATGTTACGAAAGGTTGACAAAGTCGGACAGAAAGCATTACTCTTGGTGTTTGCGAGCGAGGTCAGGGAGAGGGGAATAACGTTCACTTTTGCAAACTTTTTGGATTTGCATGTTGTAATGCTTTACTGTTATTTTGTGTAATTGCTATAACAAATGGCATTAGAAATGATTTGCCGTATGGACTCATACGTTACGCAACGCTATGTGATCTGGCTTGACATTGTGAAATATGTAGCTCTAGTTATTATTACATGGAATGTTTTTTTGAGACGAGATGGAATGGGAGGATGAAAGGGAGAAGAGTGTGCGTTCTGTTCGCCAACATGCTGTGTAGACACGGGTTATCTAGTAACAACCAAACATTGTTATGGCATATGTTTCAATGTTACGAAAGATTGACAAAGTCGGACAGAAAGCATTACTCTTGATGTTTGCGAGCGAGGTCAGGGAGAGGGGAAAACCGTTCAGTTTTACAAACTTCAAAGATGTTGGAGTTCGCTCTATGGAAAAGTTATGGATGTGTCAAACGAAGCTAGGATTTGTACTAGGAATATCACTCCGCGGCTGTCAAGCTTTCAAACCGGAACACAAATTGCTGATGGTGATCAAACATGATTGCAATGTTGGTTTAATTTCAAACTTCATTCTATCAAGACAAGTATTTACACTTGCAGTCTGGCATAATAATGGGGTTGTTTTGAATGTTGTTGCAACTGGATAAGACTATTTTTGGGGGCAGGCTACCCATTTCCGTTCACTTGCGCTAGCTTAGCAACATGGATATGAGAATTCACAAGGACTGCATGGAATGTGAAAAAAACGTTCTGGACACATTGTTTACACCCTGGCTGACTCGGAAATGAGGTCTGGTGTCCAAAATCCCAGAGGTACACTTTAAGATAGACCGTGCTGCTTTTGGTCCTCATGTGATCAGTGTTCACCTTTCATATTCAAATAAATGCAGCTCACAGGCAGTGTTAAACAATGTTAAAGATGATGGTATATTTGCTCAGTGGATAAAAGCCTTGTGTGTGTATGTCAATATTGAGGAGAATTAAACACGAGGGCTTGTTGTCATCATTAAAAGGATTGCTCCTCTGCCTCGTGCTGCTTGAACTTGGATCTGTGACTGTTTTCTTTCTTTGATTACTGAGGATTTTATACTGTATGTCGGGTTAATTCTGATATGTGGAGGCACATACATTTGTCTTGTGTTTCTCAGAATTCTTTCCAGGTGTAGTGCTAATATTGTGGACTGTGGTGTTTTTTTGTGTGTGGCTTGGATTGTGCTCTGCACTGATCTTTTTTTTGATTGACAGTGATGGGAGTGCATCAGGATGTGTGTCAGTCATCCATCTATCAACCACAGTGTGGGCTCTGTCTGGAGTCTATGTGGAGCAGTGATTGCCAGTAATCTTGTCTGCCATTAGCTGTGTTCAGGGGTAACTGTCAGTAATCAGGTCGGCCATTGGCTGGCTGTGTGCCCCTTTGCAGGAAGTGGAGGCCCTGCTGAGCGAGAATGAGATGCTACAGGGGAAGCTGCACAGCCAGGAGGACGACTTCAGACTGCAGAACAGCACCCTGATGCAGGAGCTGTCCAAGGTACTGGAACTTGAAACCCCCCCTTACCCCATCCTCCGAGCCCAACACCCACTCCCTGCTCTATCCTCTATACTCAATCCCCAGCCCCCAGCCCCCTTTAGTCACAGCTAAGGACAACAAGCCCTTCTCGCGTTTCCCTCCACGATGACATAATCACTGAATAGCCTGCAGATGTTTTGAATGAGCAATTCTTGTGTAACGGCATCATTTTTACAGTTATTACACGTTTGGAAGGTTTTACGTAACATGCATAATGCATAATATCCCTATGCAAATATGTGCTGCAAATATAAGCATATTAGCTTGCATTTGGATGGGAATTCATACCTGTTCATATAAACAAGATGTGAATGTATATGCTGTATGTTCATGGATTTTTTTCAAGAGCATATAACACTGGACTGAAAACATATGCCCAACGTCAATGAATGCCAAGGCAATATTTATCTCCAGCCTTCTATTTCACTGTTTGATCTCCAACACCTATAAATCCCTTTGTATTATTCTACAACCTCCAGGCAATTGTATATTTGGCACACACTCTGAATATAAATCCCTTTGGTGTGTGTGTGTGTGTGTGTGTGTGTGTGTGTGTGTGTGTGTGTGTGTGTGTGTGTGTGTGTGTGTGTGTGTGTGTGTGTGTGTGTGTGTGTGTGTGTGTGTGTGTGTGTGTCGTGTGTGTCTTCTGTGTGTGTGTGTGTGTGTGTGTGTGTGTGTCTGTGTGTGTGTGTGTGTGTGTGTGTGTGTGTGTGTGTGTGTGTGTGTGTGTGTGTGTGTGTCTGTGTCTGTGTCTGTGTCTGTGTCTGCATCTGCACATATCCTATGTGTGTTTTTTTGGTTGTTTTTTTTCCCCCTCAGCTCTGCTCCCAGATCGAGCAGCTGGAGCAGGACAACCAGTCTCTGCGAGATGGCAAGGGCCTGCAAGCCGCGGCCCCCAGCCCCACCACCTCCTCCCCGGGGCCCACGGACGGGGAGCTGCTCCGGCTCCAGGCTGAGAACGCCGCCCTGCTGAAGAAGATGGCAGGTACTGGACCAGCACAGAGCACCTGTGCCTCTACTACTAAGTAATTGAAAGGGCTACTGTTTTCACTGGGTTTTCTTTCACACAAACACACTGGGGACTGGATAAGAAAAGCTAAATGTGAAGATGGGAATTCAGACGGCCTGGGGTTTGTGCAAAGGTGTGCTTTGGTTGAAGAATAAATAGTTGGAGGAGAACATACTAAAAGCCATTCAGTGGCTTAAATTAAAAGGTTATTGAGTCAGTCTGATTTATTTTTTGTACACAAAAGTACTGTAGCAAGTTTGACTTAGACTTAGACTTCATTATTGCCCATTAAACTGTTTGGCATACAGGCTGGGGATATTCCACATATACGGTTTACTTACTTGCCCTGGGGTGTTGGCTTTCAAAATCTCCTGTTAGAAAAGTCACATGACTTAACAAAATAGCACGGTGACTTATGAATCAAGCATTAACTTAGTCACTAAGCCACCATCTTGGACTTTGTCCCACAAACGACCTGACAAAACAAAAATCACTTACTCATGCAATGTATTATTTTTTAATCTTGGCTAGAGCTGAAGGACATTTCTGTTGACATTCAATATGTAATGAGGAGTGTGTATGGTGTCATGGTCAGTGTAGTCAACAAACATTGCCATTTATTGCACATTGGGACATGATTCATCAGGTGAGCAGTCGTCTAATAGTGCAGAAGCAATGCTTTGTGTAAGACAACTTATTGTTGAAATATGGATAACCAGTAGTTAAATCTCGCTGCAGTCTCACGCTGGAAGCCGTCTCACAAGTAGCAGCGCATATGACACATTTTGTATAGTCAGATATAAAAGCGAGATTACTCAAGTTTTACTAGCAAACTTGAAGTCCTGAAAATATCTCATTGTCTACTTGTTGCTAAGTATATCTATATAAAGCTGGGCTTACACTGTGCGACTTTTGCCACGATTTGCCACGACTGTCACGATTTTTTGTGAGTCGGGCCGATTGCTTGCTCAATCGCAGGTAAATCGTGAGTCTCGCATTTTGTAGTGTACATGGGGTAACGACAAGCGATTCCACCTTGCGATCGTGCAATCGCAGGGTCGCAAGAAAATCAAAACTGTTTGAAATCCTGGTCGTCCCTCGTGAGTAAATCGCACAGTTAAAGCAGTGCTACGACCCAATTCGACACTACACATGCACAAATTGATAGGGCAGCGTAATTCGCCCTTGAGCACGTCCTCATCTCCACCTCAGGTGCGCATGTTCCCTCCTCTGCAGACACGGGAAACATGCCTGTCGTGTCGCACAGTGGGGGCATTCTGCTCGCATCCGACTGTCGGCTCGTATAGTGTGAGGACGTGAGTCGTGAGATATGAACTTTTTAAATCGTTAAATTCCCTCGTGCAGTGTGAGAAGGAGCTCAATACCCACGATTGAAAATATCGCACAGTGTATGCCCGGCTTTAGTTGTTGATAAGTGTATATATACGTTTTTGACTCGTCACTACTGCTTATAGTGGAAGTCTTCAACTTTTTTTAGTCATTACCTTGAACCGTCATGGGTTTCTGATAGTAGAACATTAAATGGATCGTTAAAAAGACAAGTTCTCTAGCTCCCGCCAAAGCCTGTAGCCTTGTTAACATAATTTCTGTGTTCTCTTGGTTGGCTTAACCAAACAGGTTCGGGGGTGTGGATAGCTGCCCAAACACACGACTTGGTTGACATTTTGGATGATGGGACAGAATTTTGAATACTTGGGAATTGGGAATTGTGTGCATTTAGTGAGTGCAGATTTAGTGTTTTTTTATATATATATATATTTTTAGGGGATTTTATGCCTTTATTTGACAGGACAGGTGAAGGTGCTGACAGGAAGCGAATGGGACAGAGAGACGGGAGGATCAGGAAATGACCCCGGCCGGACTCGAACCGGGGTCCCCGTGGGTGGGCATGCAAACCCAAATGTGGGGGGCTTAGATTTAGTGTTTTTTAACTTTTGGTGTTTTGACAATTCACTGACAACTTCCAAAATCCCAGAATTGAGGCTTTTATGTATGTCAACAGGAAAACCTACTTGTGTTCCTATTATGGACTGTGCGAACTTCCTATGTATTTACTTTTTTTAAACTGTGGGGATAAACAGGCATGGACTATTTTAACAGTTAAACATTTAGCCATGTAAGCTGTGGGGCATTGGATCCACACACAGACAAACGCACAAGCGTAGCAAAAAACAGAATTGTTAAAGTGCTTTGAGTTATCATGATAAATGGTCTGCGACCCGCAGTGGTGGAGTATATCTTCTCCCCTTACTCCGCTCCCGGGGGCCAGAACAGCAGTGTTAGCTCGTAACATATGGATCGGTTCGGCTGTTTAAGTCTGCCTCGAGCTGTTTGGCGGTGAAGAATGGCCAGTCGTTTCATTGGGCGATTTTATAATAATGTGTTAATGATTTTGGATGCGCTGCGACTGTGGTCTGGCGTCTTTCTGTACAATATCACTGCCAGACATTGGCCCTGCCGTGTAGAGTAAAAGTAAGCAGTGCCCTGTTAAAGAACACTATCCACTGAGGCTATAAACTCTACTGCTAGATACAGATGGCTGTTAAAGAGGGGGGGAGGGAGAAAAGACAAAGCCTTAAACTTTGAGTTTTGCTGCAGTACGAGAGAGATAGAGGTAGAGGGAGAGCGAGAGGTAGAGAGAGAGATAGAGAGAGAGAGAGAGAGAGAGAGAGAGAGAGAGAGAGAGAGAGAGAGAGAGAGAGAGAGAGAGAGAGAGAGAGGAGAGAGAGAGAGAGAGAGAGAGAGAGAGAGAGAGAGAGAGAGAGAGAGAGATAGAGAAGCCAATTTATGACCTTCCTTAGTCAGCACCCAAAATGCAGTAGCTCTTCCCCCACGTGATAGAGGCCATCAGTGATTTGTTTGGGAGATGGTTGCATTGCTATTTCTGTTATTTGTATTCAGGGCTATTAAATAACTTTTTTCATCACAAGCCTAAGTGGCTGGTAAGTTTTCTTTTCTACCAGCCAAACTGAATTTTCACCAGTGTTTGGTTAGTTGGCTGGTGTTAATTTAGAGCCCTCCTTGTATTCATATGTGTGCTTATGGTCCTTGGTTAAGGTTTGTTGATGTTCAATTCTCTGTGTTCGTGTGTCTGTGCGTGTTTTCCACTCAGCCCTTCAAGAGCGCTTGGAGAGCCAGACGAGGAGCCCACGGGGATCTGAGGTCACTGACGGCGTTGCCACGGTGGTTGATGGTGCTGCTGTGGACAGTAATGGGCTGCAGATGCACTCAGACGCCACAGGGGGCGCCAGCACAGAGGATGGAGAGAGGCTCGTGCAGGTGAATGGGCGAAAACATACAGGGTCACCAAAACCAAATGTCTGTAAGAAAAGGCTGAATTTGAGATGTATTGTGTTCATGTGTATCATCCAGAGATGAACTATTATACAGCGTTTTGCGTTTTTATTATGAAATGTACAGTGTTTGTCCGATATCCCATCCCCGACATTATGTCTGAAGTGTAATGTATGTAATATAATGTCCGTCATAATTGGATTCGTCTTGTGAATTTATAATTCTTTGTATTCTAAGTATTTGTCATGCACTGTCATACTTATTTTTCCTCAGTAGCAGAAAATGATTCAATCAGTGCAATACACAGATGGGCTGGTGCACCCATTTCTCAGTTTATATTGTGCTTAAAAAAGCTTGCAGGCTTAATTGGGTTTGTTTTGTTGTTATCTGCCTGTCTCTGTCCTTTTGTAACCCTTCCACCATTTCCCTTCTCTCTCTCTCTTCCCTGTTCTCTGTTCCTCCTCTCTCTCTCTCTCTCTCTCTCTTTCTCTCTCTCTCTCTCTCTCTCTCTCTCTCTCTCTCTCTCTCTCTCTCTCTCTCTCTCTCTCTCTCTCTCTCTGTCTTGGCTGCAGGCGGAGGGCAAGTGTGCCAGTCTGGAGCAGCGGGTGAATGAGCTGAGTGGTGAGTTGAGGTGTTTCTCTCTTTCCCTGTTCCAACTTCTTCAGAGCTGAACACAGGAGGCAATACCCACAGAGATCAGCCAAGCCCTGTTTCTTTCTTTTTGTTGTTGTTGTTTTTTTTGGCTGGAGGAGGTATCCTTCCTCTCTCCATCTCACCTTCTCAAAGAGCACCTCGGCTCTTGTGACTTTGGAACTTCTATCCCTCAGTTGCTACAACAGTGCATTTGAGTACAAACACAAAAACACGTGTATGCCTTTACTTGAAGTTCTGCAGTGCAAGTACAGTTTCAGAAGTTCCCTCAGAGACGGGTTCATGTTCCACCAAAGGCAGAACTGAGAGATTCCCCCTCATTTTCACTAAACCATGAACAGTCCATTACCGCTCCACAGAGCAGTAGTAACTGAATCCCTACTTATAGCACAGCCCTATGTATTTAAAATATGTACATTGTTTATACTTTTAGATTGCTATTAGCAGTTGCAACCCCCTGTTCATCGCAGCATTACTTGCAGTTCAACCACGACGGAAGTGTTGGTGCTCCACTGTGTGTTGACAAAGATGGTAGCAACAGGCCTCAATGTGGCCTATCTGGTAGGTTGTACACACTTAGTTGAAAGGAGCGTTATGCAGATTCAGAAGATCGATAGAGAGAGACTTAAAGAAACTGGTCTGAGTGGAGAAGACTTTGCTGTGTGTTTTGGTGCTCATGCTGAGTGTTTTCTGTTGCCACCAGAGGTCGAACTGAAGCTCCAAACTGAGATGGAAGAAAAACTGCTGCTTAAGGAACAGCTTCAGACGGTTGAGGTGAGAGGAAAGTTGTTGAAACTGTGCCACTGCTACCGTCAGCCACATCACCACTAGCCACAGCCCTCTCACCCCTGAGCAAAACTTTTCTGAAATATGACATGTTGTTGAGTGAATAGCATTTTCCACCCCGTTTCACTGACACCTACTCTGTTTTTCTGAAGTAGTGAAATGCAGAACTGATGTTTTATTTTGTGTCTTGGAGCTAGTTTGCTTGCTTGTTTGTTTCTCACATCTCTCTCTCTCTCTCTCTCTCTCTCTCTCTTTGCATATTCACCTCTCTCTCTCTCTCTCTCTCTCTCTCTCTCTCTCTCTCTCTTTCTCTCTTTCTCTCTTTCTCTCTCTCTGTATCTCTATCTCTGTTTTCTTTCACCAGTCATCCAAACAGGCAGATGTGAGCAAACTTAATGAGGAACTGGCAAAGGTAACCCCTGGCTCTTCCCTTGTGTTCAGTCTCTGCACATTCTCACTACTGGCTCGGGCCTGCTGCTCTGCTACTGCTGTTGCCATGGCAGTGTGAATGTCTGATGTTGTTTGTCTTCTGTGTGTTTGTTTTTAGCTCACGGATAAACTGAAGAAAAAGCAGGAGAGGTAAGTTATGGGGCTTGTCACTAGGTGGGGAGGCCCTCTGCACATAGTGAAATGGACAGAGAAGGACACATTGTGTTGAAGTTTAAGGCCAGAACGGGATATGCTTGCTGCAGGATACGCATGCATGTAAACTTTTGGTACACAAACACTTTGCCATGCATACTTTAATGTCAATTTTGGGCGAACGTCCGAACTTTAATGTTGAGGTCGTGATGGACCCAAACATCGAAATATTGATAAAAGCCCGTTGGCTATCTGCCCCCTAGACGTTACCACTACTGTGCCTAGTGCTCTAATCATTCTGATGAAGGTGTGAGCACTCGGTCGAATGTGATTGCATACGTGATTGATGTCACGCAGCAAGCATGTCCCGGGCCTTAAGGCTGATGCATAGTCACGCGGTGCCGATTGCGGGGTAAAGCATAGACGTACTGTCAGCGGGGGGTATTGCCTCATAGTCGACCTACATGCGAATGCGTGCGAAAGGGCGTGGTGTTTTTTTTTCCCGCCGAAAATTCAAGAGTGGGGCAAGGGGGGAGGGAGGAGGAGATTTTAATGACGTCAATTCACCTCCGTGACAACAGGGGGCGAACTAACTCATTCAGTTGAGCCCAGTCCCTAGAATGAATCACAAAGCTAATCAGCTGGCTATGTAAAACGTAATATTCCACTAGTAGCCTACTTCTAAAAGTTGGGGCATAATTAGATGGTACAACATCAGTTTCTTTTTGGTCAAGTAGGCCTACTACATGAGATTAAATGCAAGACAAACGCCATTTTAAAAGACAATAGACAGCATGAATGGCCATTCACACCTGGGGCCTAGTAGTAGCTAGCCAGCTAAATCAGTCATTACAAACTCAAAGCTAGTTGACTAGCCACCTGAAACGTAATTCTACCACTAACAAAGGCTTCTTGCTATTAATTTAAAAAGTTGTGGCGTAATTAGACATGAATGATAGCATACAAGATTCTCTCTTTATTCATGTTTTACAGTTCAGGTGGTTAAAATGCCAAACAAAAGCCGTTTTAAATACAATACATCTAATGGCCATATTAACAGCTAGCTTAGCAACTGTCAGCCAAACCCATTCAAACTCTACAGGACATTAGCGAACCCTGTTTTAGAAGCTAGCTAGCCACACTACTTGTACTATATACTGTATCAACAAAGAGGCTTCTTGCTATTAATTTAAAAAGTTGTGGCGTAATTAGACATGGATGATAGCATACAAGAGTCTCTCTTTATTCATGTTTTACAGTTGAGGTGGTTAAATGAAACAAAAGCCATTTTAAATACAATAGATAGCCTATCTAATTAACAGCTAGCTTAGCAACTGTCAGCCAAACCCATTCAAACTCTACAGGACATTAGCGAACCCTTTTTTAATGAGCTAGCTGCCACACTACAAAAGAACAAAGAGGCTTCTTTGCTACTACCACACTACAAACATATCATTTCCATGATGGCCTTTTATGGATATTTCTAATTGATTTTTTGGAAGTTGTACTACTGAAATAAAACACAGTTTCTCTTCTCCCTGTCAAGTAAACTCCAGTGATTTCCTGCCAAGTCATCTGCATCGTGTTTTTCGTTTTCCTTCAAACCTCCGCGGTAGGGTAGAAGAATAGAACACAACTGACCTATCAGGGCTGAGTTCCCCCCGGACTGCCGTAAGCGCATTGACCAATCACCGTCTTCAAGCATAGCTCAGCTCACGGACATTTCAGCCTGGGAGAAACATGCGTGTACTGCAGCCAGGGGTCGTTTTGTCGCTGCACAGGGGGGTGCTGTGGCTCATTCTCTGTGCAGAACCCCCGCGAACGCGCGACTCTAAACCCCCCTTTAGTCCTGCCATGTAGTCCTTCAGCCTGTGCAATGTAGAAGATTTCTCTAATTATACAAAGTAATTTAATTAATCCCATATTATCTATAGAATCACCTGATTTAGTGAATTGCCTAAAATAAATATGTGGCAGGACATTTACTTTCTGGGCCTGGGAGTCTGTCTCCAAACAGGAGAGTCTGGTAGTTGAAATAATTCTGGCTTTTTTCATCCGCTCTGTATGATAATGCCACCTGCTGGTGGAAATGAGAATACCAGTCATTAAAATAATACATCAGCGTCTCTTTTTTTACCCTGCTTATGTTGTGCAGGGCATGAATTTGTTTTCTCGACTTTCTCGACCGGCCTGTGGTTAATGGATCGTTTCCACCATTTATTTATATGAAACAAATAAAATGGAAAAACAAACAACACTGGAGCCTCTAGGAAAGGGAGAGAGAGAGGAAGAGAGAGAGAAACAAACCAACTGGCTGGGAGGAAATCAGGGTGAGAAATTGAAATTATGAAGGAACCTTTTTTTTCCATTCCTAAAAACCTGTGGCCAGTCGGTGATAAATCACTTATGGGCTGACAGGTTCTGTTCTTGGAATGCAGCTGCTGTACATTCTATAGGCCTTGCTCTCGGTGACGCAGGTTCATGGGGGTGATGGGTTCAGGGGGGTGTAAGGATAAAATGGAGGGATGGAGTAAGATGGAAAGAGGGACGAAGAGATGTGTGGTGTGTAGTAGAGGAGGGGGGGGGGGTGGAGGAACGGAATGGAGGGATAGGAGGACGCGTGTAGTGGAGGAGAGTAGAAGTAAAGATTGTGGAACTGTAGAATGGAGGAATGGGTGGAAGGATGAAGAGATATGTGGTGCGGAGGAGAGGAGTGTGGGGGTCCCTGCTGGAAGTGGGGGGTTGGGCAGTGCACTGGCCCCCAGTGTGCCGTCAGCAGGGGAGAGTAATGAGTCTGAACCTGAACTTGTTGTGTTGGCAGCAGTATGGCAGGGCAGTGTGTCATCTGCTGTGCAGTGCGGCAGTGTCACAGTGTCATCTGCTGTGTCTGCAAAGGCGCACACACACACACACACACACACACACACACACACACACACACACACACACACACACACACACACACACACACACACACACACACACACACACACACACACACACACACACACACACACACAGAGAGAGAGCTCAAAGCTCATCAAACGTGTGCATGTGCGTGTGTACACACACACACACACACACACACACACACACACACACACACAGTCTTGACTCCACAGCTCACCACACAAATAAACATGCGCACTCAAGTACACGACCTCAAGCATGTTTTCACACACCCACGTACACATTTCACACAGCCACAGGCCTGCATACACTTGCATACACTTTTCTCACTTGCATGTTGGTTCAAACCTCACAGATATTTTTGTACTTTCTGCATATAAATACTTGTATTCATAGCAGCACAAATTCCTCATCAAAGACACTTGGTGATCATTTTTAGAACGTGCAACCCCCCCCAAAATACAAACACACGCACACACACACATACTAACACACACTCATACATGGGGAAGAAGGTTGATGGATAAAGTCAAATAGTCATTGTTTGCTATGCACACATAAAACCTTGTTTGTACTGTTGACACACTCAACACAATCACACTTGAACTTGGACATTACTCTACTACTACTACAGACTTAAAACCTTTATTTTTTTCATCAAACATTTCACGGTCTTCTTCAAATCTTCAAATGTGTATAATGGATACAAAAGGGTTGGGTGAAGTTGAGATTTTGGAATTATGATCAGATGAATTGGACCAGGGGTTTTATTCCAAAAACCTCTCAGTATTCAGTTTGAGTTAACCTTGAGGTAGTGGTGAAACATCTAATAGGGGAGGCTGGAGTCATCGTGCTCTTTCTAATATCCTGACTTCCATCCTCAATCTGTGCTTGTGGCCTCGCGCTTCAAGTGACAACTCGCCTCCATGGAGAAAACAATAACGATTCCCTACTGTCAACCCAGCCACAACAACTTTTGGGGGGGACCCTTTCAACGTCCCGATTTCAAAAGAGAAAATTACCTTTCAATTGTACTTTTGCAAGATATTGACTTAAACTTCTGTCGTCAATGATGTCTTGTAACATCAAGAGGCCACAAGCACTTCAGGAGGACGGGAGTCAGGATATTGGTAAGAATTCATCTTAACCCATTGAGGCCTAAGACACCTACAAAAAAGGGTGCTGAATGCCTGAGCCCTTTTTAAGAAAAGCTGCCCTCAGCCTATAAAAACCTCTTAGAAACTCATCTTTCATTAGAATGTGTCCATTCATTTCAAACAAACAGAGATTTTTAATAAAGCTGTCTCAAATCTCATGAGCCTGAATGTTGCGTAATGCAGCTCCAGGCGCCAGGGCCAATGTTGCACAACGCAACATCAGGCATCAATGGGTTAACTAAATGACACCTGTATCAATTGGCAAGTTTTCCACTTCCTCTAGGTTAACTTAACCTGGTTTACTACTTAACCAGCTTCTTGGAATACCCCCCCAGGCTGATGATGGGTTATAGCTCAGTACTCTAACCAATGGTGCTTGTCTTCTCCACAGCTTTCTGAGGCTTCAGAGTGAAAAGGAAGTCCTGTACAATGACAGCAGGTAAGGCATGTTTTTTTATTGTTGTTGTTGTCTCGCCCTGTCCTTCAATCTTTTTGATTGTGACACAATCACAAGGTAGAAATCCTGGACTCAGAATAGAAAGCGTCTGCCATGAAATGGCATTTTCAAAATGAGTAATTTCCCTCATTAGTTCTTGAAGCTACTGTACCTGGCAGCAGAGTTAGTTGTGCCTATTTGACTAACTTGGTTTAGTGAGTGACAGTGAGAAATACACCTAGTGGGTCCTCTGAAATCAGATTCACAGCTCCACCATCAACACCTTTTAAAGTCCAATGCCAAAAAGTTACATCAGTCATTGTCTTCTGCAGCTACCTGGAAGTTTGTGCTCATTTGACTAACTTGGTTAAGCCAATGGCAGTTGGAAGCACACATAATAGGTTTTTGGTTGCTGAAGCCAGGATTCGCAGCTCCGCCATCCAGCCATCTATTCATCAATCTCCATAGTGTCACATTCATTCCTCAGCTTCTGTCTGCAGATTCCATTAGGTGAACCTGTCACAGTGCAGTTGGATGAAAAAAGAAAAATGGCAACCTAATATGTCCCATGAGAAGCTGCTCCCAAAAATGTTCCTGCCACGCTGCCCAAAAAATGCATTTACATAAGTGAAAGACGTTCAAGCATAAAGAAGTGTCATCCCCCTGACACTGTGTGTTTGCACCGCGGTGTCGGCGTGTCGCAGTAGATAAGGTGGATCTGCCACATTAGCCTGGCTGCGAGAGGGGTTTGTCACAGTGCCACACCGTGGCAGGCCCTAATGAGACAGCCTGATAAATGTTTCAGCCACCACGCGCATGTGAATACCTAAGGCTCACACCCACACCACACCACACTGCGCTGCACTGCACTGCACCGGCCCTCTACACATCTTCTCATATATCTACAGAGTTATAACTTGTCTGGCAAAGTTTCTACTTTTCTATTCATTTTCCCCCCCAAAAAACTTGCTGCATTGAATACAATGCCTCCCATCATCTACAGTACAGTATACATTCTATATATCTTGCTCTGCACTAGCAACACAACACCCCAATTCTATAATAACCATTTAAAAGGTTTACATTTAGTTTTCGTCTAACAATCAGTAACTGTTTTAGAGTGCATGATAATGAATCTTAACATGATTAGGACCCCAATATTTGCAGTCTCTGCACTGTTTATTATTCATGTACTGCATATCAGTGCAGGCGATGTGCGCTCTCCTGTGAGCACTGAAGCTGTCTTACGGGAAAATAAGTGGGGGAAATCTGTTTAGCTCAGCCAAGGAGGTTGGGCTGTGTTTTTTGGGGCAGTATTTTTGGTTTATTTATTTACTTGTTTTATTTATTCCCCATCAGCCTGTCTACAAGATCGATTATTTTTTTTCTTGGAGAACTTACCAGCTCAATTCTCACCAAAAAAACAAGAGGAAAGAGCACAGCATGTATCAAGGAGAGGAAAACCTTTTGGGAGCAAAAAAATGATAGTAAGGCCGGGAACATGCATGCTGTGTGCCTTGAATTACGCATGTAACTGTATGCGATCAAGAGCACATACTTTCTTCAGGACAACCGGAGCACTTTGCACGGTACTGGAGGTATCATCGAGGGGGAAGATAGCCAACAAGGCTCTCATTATTGTTTTCCACCAAGGTTTGACCCTACTGCAAACTCAACATGGAAGTTCGGAAGATCACCCCTCACGGTTTTGCCAATATTGCACCGTATGCAGCACGGCACGCGCCTGTGTACCTTGTGTCAGGTGTTCTCCCGCACACAAAACTGACATGAAATACACATGGCTACGCGTTCATGCATGAAAAGTGCCAGCGCACACGTATCCCACAGCAAGCAGATCCTTGGCCCAACATGGCTACTCTGTGGACGTAGTTTCTCCCTCTTCTTAATATTGTGATGCTAGCCCTGGGAAAGATCCTCCTCCTGCACTCCATTACAGAAACCCTAACGAGTAGGGGGGATGGGATGAGGAGTATGTTTTATATCTGGCAAAGCGCCAAAAAAACATGGCAACTGTGTACATTAGTTTTCCCTTTCCCTAATGTTGTGATAGCCCTGGCAGTGCTCTGCTCTCCATCAGACAGAGAGGGCCTACCGGGTGGTGTAGAGGGGACGGTACCGTACGTGGATGGGGGGAGGGGGGGGGGTGATGAGTGTGTTTAATATGTGGTCTTTAGAGAGGCCGGGTCGATGCAGTGCTGTCAGTGGTGGGCGCTAGTAAGCGGTGGCATATTTGTGTTTGTCCAGGACGAAGATCGATGAGATCCAGCAGAGGAAAGAGGAGGAGCTCAAGTCCATGCACATCCGCATCCAGAAACTACAGGCTGACCTCGCCTCAGCCAGTCAGGTGAGAGGTAACGCACACACACTCGCACATGTACATGCACACACACACGCACATAAACACACACACGCACACACACACGCACGCACGCACACGCACACACACACACACATATACGCACGCGCACGCACGCACGCATGCACGCACGCACGCACGCAAGCACACACACACACACACGCACATGCACATACACACACAAATACACTCCTCCTACTCTTGAGTCTGTCTCTACCTCCCTCCGTCTCGCTCTCCCTCGCACGTGCTCACATCAATGCACATACAT
Source organism: Engraulis encrasicolus (assembly GCF_034702125.1). NCBI lineage: Eukaryota > Metazoa > Chordata > Actinopteri > Clupeiformes > Engraulidae > Engraulis > Engraulis encrasicolus. The sequence goes on along the minus strand of NC_085866.1, from coordinate 35,040,884 downwards.
AAATTATCCTTGTTCATCTGTCTCCATCTCTCGTGTGGAGAGATCCCACCCACCTCTTTCTGTGTCTCGCACTGTATTTTATTGTAGACACGCACCCTAACATTCATCTGCTGTGTAGGAAAATCGACATGACAGACCCACGCACCTGTCTTTGCACGCACATGTCTTTCTGTAACTCCCGTCTCCCTCTCTTTTTCTTTCTCTTTTTTTCTTTCTCTCTCTCTCTCTCTCTCTCTCTCTCTCTCTCTCTCTCTCTCTCTCTCGCTCTCGCTCGCTCGCTCTCTCTCGCTCTCTCTCGCTCTCTCTCGCTCGCTCTTTCGCACTCTCTCTCGCACTCACTCACTCACTCACCCTGATTCTCTCTCTCTCTCTCTCTCTCTCTCTCTCTCTCTCTCTCTCTCTCTCTCTCTCTCTCTCTCTCTCTCTCTCGCTCGCTCGCTCACTCTCACACACTCTCTCGATTTTCCCATTAATCTACAGGCATGTAGAACAATCAACACAACATTGACCCAACAATCTGTCTCTGTGTGTGAGCATTTCTCCCCGTTTCTCCCTCTCACTCACTCACGCACGCTCACACCCACCCATAGACAGAAACACTTGCACACGCTCTCAGATTCATCAACATTAGGAAGCAAAATCGACACAACACTCTCCACCACCACCAACACCACCACAAACTCATCCACGCGCCCCATGCAACCTACCTCACCTCTCCACCCACACATGCACAGACCCAGCCTCACAATGTAGATATCTGCTGCTGTGTGTAGTCAATAGCAGGTGAGCGCAAGCCAGTGAGCGTATCGTAATAATAATAATGGTAGGACCCAGACAGGCCACAGCTCTTCCTTCGAGACAGAGAGAGAGAGAGAGAGAGAGAGAGAAAGAGCAAGAGAGGGAGAGACGGTAAAGACTGCAGTCAGGCTTTCAATTTGTGCTCCTCCTCAGAGCCACTATTTCCCTATGATTTATGGGGGGCTGCCCAGCGCCGCATCAGTCACTGTCACACAGCCAGGGGCTGCAGGAGAGACTGGAGAGTGCATAGTGGATTCTGCAGGGGAGCGGTTGTCATACCAGGGGTTGCAGGGGAGGCTGGAGGGTGGCTAGTGGATGGTGCAGGGGAGGGGTTGTCATACCAGGGGTTGCAGGAGAGGTTGGAGGGTGGATGGTGCAGGGGAGGGGTTGTCATACCAGGGGTTGAAGGAGAGGCTGGAGGGGGCTGGAGGGTGGATAGTGGAGGGTTCTGTGGGCAATGTTGGCTAGCTGGATAGCGAAGAAGTGTGGAGAGGTTGTCATACCAAGGGCTGCAGAAGAGGATATGTAGTGGGCGGTGGAGGGTAGAGGTGGCTGCAGGCAATGCTTGCTGGCTGCATGGGAGGATGGGGAGACTGTTGTCCTACCAAGGGCTGCAGGAGAGGGTGGGTGGTGGAGGGTGGAGGATTGCCTGCTGGCTGCATCCCCATCCATGCTCCTGCATGGTCAAGGTGGGAGGGTTTGTCATTTTTCGGGCTGCAGGAGAGGGTGGAGGGTGTGGAGTGCCTGGCTGGAAGGGGGCATGGGGTGTTGGGGTGGGGTTGTCAAACCATGGCCTGCAGGAGAAGTTGTGTAGTGGATGGTGGAGAGTAGAGGGGGCTGCAGGCAATGCTTTCATATTTTATTATCTTACAGCCTTATTCCAAATGCTAAAAATGAATATCTGTAGTCAAAATCCTACACAAGTTATTCCATTATGACCATGTGGAAAACAAGCTGTCTCATCAGACCACTTGACATGGTTCCAGTGATCCATATCCTTGGTCTGTTCATCTCTCTTGAGACCAAGATAAACAAATTTGCTTAAGATGGCGTCAAGCATGTGTGGTGGTAAACAAGTGAGTTTTACCAGAGAATTTCTAACAGGGAGAAGGTTCAGTCTCATTGGTTCCCATTGTAGCCAGTTAGCTTTGCATGCATACTGCAGTAACTATGGAGTGTCCACTAGTTGGCAAGCGTAGTTCAGTCCTTCATGTGGGAAAATGTATAGAATGGAAAGGGGAACTAGGGCTGCACGATTATGGAAAAAATCATAATCACGATTATTTTGGTCAAAATCATAATCACGATTATTAATCACGATTATTGATTTTTTTGCAGATTTTAGAATGAATTATATACGGGATGAGCAAAATAAAATGAATTGTAATAATTATGTAAAGGCAATATCATGAAACTTAGGTGGACAGATTTCTGGAAACACCAGCCTGTCAGTATGTTCTGGCTTCAAGGACGCTCTCAAAAGTAGGTCACTATTGCCACGATTAAATCACGATTAAAATCATGAGTTCGATTTCACTATTTTATCACGATTTTGATTATTTTTCGATTAATTGTGCAGCCCTAAGGGGAACCCATATGCTAAATACATTGCTACTGCGATTTCCAGTCACAAATATTATCAACAAAACATTCCTGGTAAGCACTATGACTGTTGTTTAACAATAGGCTAGGCTGTATTGACAAATCGTTCAGGTGTGTAGTTTTACACAGCAGGTTAGAAGATTTCAACCTGTACTCGCTAGCATCGCGCTAATGTTTATGGGTTTGGCCCCATAAAAATTGAGCTTTGTGACCCAGTATATAATAATCTAGTGGCGCAAAATAATCGAAACGCTACTCAAATGGGGTCTTATTATTTCTAGCTTCGAACTTAATATTAATATTTCAGGACAAAAAATTATAAAAAAATCACAAAAATTATAATGGTAGAAAACTCCATTGACACCCATTCATTTTGCACTGGCCCGTGGTTAGGGTTAGCCAGTTGTGGCTAGTAGCTAGTTCCGTGAGTGAACACCCCCTGGTTTTACACAAGAAGTGCATCATCTGGCTAGTCAAGCATGGTTGTGGGACTGACATGGTTTGGCGATGTATGGATGCCATCAACATTGGAAATCTGAATTACACCTAAAGAAGCATGCATTTCAACATGCACTGTGACTACAGAAGCAGATCATGATACTCTCTATAGGATTTCATTCAAAACTCACACCCATCTATTTTGGCCAGGTGCAGACTCAAAATGTACAATTTCAATGTACTGAAAGGTTGAAACACACACCGATGACCTCCCTTTTAATCCCTTTTCATTTCGAAATGAAAAAAGGAATGTAGTTGCTGCCAAAGGTGGTTCTACAAAGTATTAAGCAAAGGCTGTGAATACTTTTGTAAATATGATTTCTTTGTTTTTTATTATATCCCCGAAACGCGGAGCGTCAGGGATGTAATGGTTTTCCGTGCGCCGCGTCCGCGTCCGCGTCCGCCGCCGCCGCCGCCGCCGCCGCCGCCGCGTAAGGTCTTTCGTGTTAACGCGATAACTTTTGAACGGATGTTTGGATTTGTCCCAGATTTTTTGGGTGAATGCTCTAGGGCAGGTTCATGAACTGATTCGAGTTTGGAGGTCAACACTTTCAAGATGGCTGAATTCAAGATGGCCGAATTTTTGTTTGGTCCATAACTTCTGACCGGGTGGATGGATTTGTCCCAGATTTGGTGTGTGAATGCTCTAGGGTAGGTTCATGAACTTCTTCGAGTTGGGAGGTCAACACTTTCAAGATGGCTGAATTCAAGATGGCCGAATTTTTGTTTGGTCCATAACTTCTGACCGGGTGGATGGATTTGTCCCAGACTTGGTGTGTGAAATGCTCTAGGGTAGGTTCATGAACTGATTCGAGTTTGGAGGTCAACACTTTCAAGATGGCTGAATTCAAGATGGCCGAATTATTGTTTGGTCCATAACTTCTGACCGGGTGGATGGATTTGTCCCAGATTTGGTGTGTGAATGCTCTAGGGTAGGTTCATGAACTGATTCGAGTTTGGAGGTCAACACTTTCAAGATGGCTGAATTCAAGATGGCCGAATTATTGTTTGGCCCATAACTACTGACCGGATGGATGGATTTGTCCCAGATTTTGTGTGTGAATGCTCTAGGGTAGGTTCATGAACTGATTCGAGTTTGGAAGACAACACTTTCAAAATGGCGGAATTTTCATTTGGCCCATAACTTCTGGGTGGATTGATTTGCCCGGTAACACCTTATTTTAATGGTTCACCATTTCAGTGAATCTACCATATTAGGTACAGTGTAATAGCCAATGTAACAATATTTAATACCATGTAATACTAGTGTAATACCAGTGTAACAATATGCAATATCAGGTACAGTGTAATAGCGAGTGTAACAGTATGCAATACCATGTAATATAGTGTAATACCAGTGTAACAATATGCAATACCATGTAATACCACTTACACACAAACACATGATGTAAGTAAAAAAATGACGGAGTTACACTGGTATTACATTGTATTAAATATTGTTACACTGGTTATTACACTGTACCTAATGTGGTATATCCACTGAACCATTAAAACAGTATTACCATTTGCCCCATTTTCTGCTCACGTCTGTATGTATCATATACGTTTACGAAATGGTGGACGGGAGTGGTAGGAATGATGGGGGACTGGAAGCGTCGCGTTTCGGGGATATACCTTAAGCAGTCGAAGGCGACTGCACAGGCAGTCTAGTTTTTATAAATTTTCACAACTGTCAAGACAACTTGTTTTTCACATGGTCATAATGGAATAATTTGTGTAGGACAACAGAGATTCATTTGTAGCATTTGGAATAAGGCTGTAAGATAATAAAACGTGAAAAAAGTGAAGCGCTGTGAATACTTTCCCGATTGTCTGTATGTAGAAGGAAACATATCTACATATTTCAATTGGATTGGATGTAGGATGTGTGGGTGATAAGACCTTTAATGCGTGCGTGCATGCATTGGGAGGATATGTAATTGTATGTATTGTATGTAATTGTATGTGTGCATGTGTGTTTTTCAGAGTATATCTGAGCTGAAGGAGCAGCTCCAGAGTAAAGAGAAGGAGCATGAGGCAGCTCTGCACTCACTCAAGGATCAGGTAAATATGTTGGCCACACACACACACACACACACACACACACACACACACACACACACACACACACACACACACACACACACACACACACACACACACACACACACACACACACACACACACACACACACACACACACCAGTCCTCACCTCCCCACTCAAACACTCACACACACCAAACTTCACCACCTCACTCACTCACACCCTTCACATCATCCCCTCACCTCCTCACTCACACACTTTTGCCATCAGCTGCCTCTAGGCCCTCTCTCCCCCTCTCTTTATCTGTCTCTTCCTCTCTCGTTTCTCCCTCTTCCTGTATCTTTTTCTTTTTTTAAACTTTTTACCTTCCTCTTTCCCTTGCTGTCTCTGTTTCTTCCCTTGGCCTTTTTTTCTTCCACCCTGTCTTTTTTCCTTTCCCTTTCTCTCTTTCCCTTGGTTCTCTGCTTCTCCCCCTTTCTCTTTTCCTCTTCCCTGCCTTCCTGTCTCCCTGGATCTCTCTCCATTCCGTTCACCATCTCTCATTATGAGAACACAATTTAAGCACAGACTTTAGGGTCTTTCCTAAATGCCTTTCTCAAATGGAATCATTACCACCTCTTCTAGTTGTTCCAAAGTTATGCACCACACGCACACAGTGGCCAGAGATAGCAGCAAGTGTACTGTATGTAAGCACACACTGCTATAAAACAGGTGTTCATTATCATACTCAATTAGAGAGCAATGCTAATCTTTCATTGTGTCTGGAGAGGCATACTGTAGGCCCCGTTCCAAAATAAAAGACAGCGGCTCGATGACTCCCTCCCTACATTAACAGTTGTCTGATCAGATACCACTTCCGTTGTGAAGGTATCTGCTAAGGCGGTAGTTTTGAACGGCACTAACCAGAGTGCAACCCTGCAATGTCGGTACATATTTGATGTTACGCCGATTCTATGGTTGGATTTACGTTCTTCATGTTAGCGCTTAGCTTACGTTGGCCATTTGAAGAGTGTAACCAGCGCGTGTGACCAGCCAGCAGACGACATTATTGTACAAAAAGGCTATAAATAAATCTAGCTAGTAGCGACGTTTCGAACATAGCCATACTCTGATGCAGAGTCCAATGTACTATATAATGTACTCTTATGTATTGAAATCAGACTAACACACAATGCTGCCTTACAGCAAAGTGGCACAGTGGTGTGTCTTGAACTTGTCTTGTTTTCATTTGTGTGACACTTTTTAAAACCGTTAAATTTATTTAAATTAAATGATTTAATGTTTTCATGATATTAGGAGGTCGACTAAAATTCTCTGCAACAGTGCAAAAGTTTCTGGCTAGTTTTTGCTCTTTTAATGGGGAGGGAGGGGGAGAGAATAAAATGCAGCGGCGCAAGGCAAGCAAGCAAAAACCCCAAAACCCTGAGCACGGCACTTTTTGCGCTTGAGTGAACTGTCCACAACATTTTAAGACATCTCTTCCTGTGGCCAAATGTTCTGTTCTTTCCCCTTTTGTCTCTGGAGCCCTGCACCAAAGTGGCCCCCCTCTCGCTCTCGCTCTCTCTCTCGCTCGCTTGCTCTCTCTCTCTCTCTCTCTCTCTCTCTCTCTCTCTCTCTCTCTCTCGCTACACCAAAACTGGAGTTCAGTTCAGGAACTCTTAAATTACTTTGGAGGCCTCGCGCTAGTTAATTGACCGTTAATGAAAAGCGCTAGTGAGAGATCGGCTAAATAATTAAGGATTAGCTTGAAGAGAACAGGCAGCTTTGTGTGTGCGTGCGTGTCTGTTTGTGTACTGTAGGTGTGTGTGTGTGCGTGTGCGTGTGCGTGTGCGTGTGCGTGTGCGTGTGCGTGTGCGTGTGCGTGCGCATGCTTTTTTTGAGTGAGAGGGCTGGTGTGTAGAGCAGCTCTTTAGGGAGAGGGCCTGACGGAGGGGCAATTGTACCCACCCAACCTCACCACCCATATGTCACTCTTTCTCACAAGAGTCACTGACATTAATTAAGCATGGGATTGACTAAGCAGAATGATAAAAAAGAAAAGTTAGGTGTAGGTGTGTGTTTATGTGTGCGTGTTCTATGTGTGTGCATGCGTTCGTGAGTGTGGGAGTGTGTTTGCATTTCTCTGCCTTCCTCCGTAAATGGAAGTGCACTGATGTATTACTGGAAGGCTTAAGGATGTGCTTTGCAAGTGCTCTGGCCACCACTTCCTGGCTCCAACTAATTTTGTTGTACTACTTATCTCAAGCCTCCTCTGTTCTCTTCTTCTAAATGTTTTTGTTTTTCCTCTTCCTTCCTCTATCTTATGGGCTACCCATCATGCATCATGGTCACGTCTTGTCCGCTGTGAACCCAAACGTCTCTCCTCCACACACCACCCGACTTTTTTACTTTTCCTTCTTTTCTGTTCTGTTCTCCTGCCCTCTGCCATTCTTGACGCTTGTTCTCTCCATTATGCAGTTTTTTCTATACAATTCTTTTTTCATCTTGTTCTATTAATCTTCTACTATTTCTTCTACCCATTTTCTCTTCATCCGTCTTGATTTCCCCATCTTCCGTTGTCTCTCTTCCGTTCCCCATCATCTCCACGTTAAATATTTCTCCATCCGCACACGTGCTCTCCATTCTCCATCCCTTCGTCCTCAATGCTGATATTGTCCATCACTCCATCTTGAATACTGGGTCTCTTACCTACGTTGTGTGTTTCTCTTGCTCTTCACCCTTCTCTTCCCCCTTATCGCTTTCCTCCCTCTCCCCCTCTTTCTCTCGTCATCTCTCTCTCTCTCTCCTTGGCCCTTTCTTCAATGGTCCGCTGCGTTGGCCTTCCTGCCTGCCTGCCTCCCTGCCTACCCTCTTTCCTGCCCGCTGCTTGGCCGCCGCGGTGGCTGCAGGTAGCGTGTCAGAGTGCGGTGAGTCAGGAGCAGGTGGAGGGCATGCTGAGCGAGAACGATGCCCTCAGGACTAACCTAGCCGCCCTAGAACAGGTACAGCAACATACCTATGGTGTCCACCTGGCCAGGCCAGTCAGTCCTCCTCCGCCACCATCACCATCACCCCCATCGCCTCCCCTCCTCTCTCTGGTCACCTTAGTTGGGCCGGGCGGGCGCCCTCCGTGCCAAGCCCCGGTTACCTGGTGTTGGAGGCAAACGTCACAAAGTTCACAAAGTAAAAGTCCTGCCAGATATTTCCTTCAGCTTATTGTACGTAAGGTAATTAAAACCACTCGTATTGAGAGTATACGTGCAACGAAGGCATATAATAAGAGGACTTTTACTTTCTTATTGGGGTTTGTCAACCTATGCCAGGTGTATGTTGGTAGTATCACCCAGTAGCATAGCTGTTTGTTTGCTGTCATCGCTGTCTGTTTGTGCACCCACCCCCCCATAATAGCTCATAGTTCACTTTTGTATGCTCACTTCTTCACCAGTTGTTAACAGTAAGTTGTAGAATACTCGTTCCCTAAAGTTGTTTTCACCTCTCACTGAACACTGCTTGTTTTACCTCACCGCCTTGTTCCTTCATCTCATCATAAATTCTGCTTCCTTTAAGTTTCTATTTTAACTTTGTAGTAGCTTGATGTCACGGGACTGCATGGGATGAAGTTGTCAGATCAGTTCTTTGCAATGCCTAGGGGGCATTTCATAAGTAACGTTCACCTGCGCTCACCTCTAATTCTCACTCAGACTTGCATGAGTCATCACAGACATCAGTGCCTTGTGTCCGTCAGAGGTGGAAAATGTCTGGACTTTGTAATCCAGCTGGTCAGTTTGCCTCGACCTGACAGGAGTCTGCTTCGTTCTGTAGATTTCTCCTGGACAGTTTCATCCTCCCCCTGATCACTGAATTCCAGTTAGCCTGCAGCACAAGAGCACAAGAGACATTTTGCTGTCAAGATATGGATTTTCCACCTCTGATGCTGAGTCTGTCCAGACCCCTTTTGACTTAATCTGATGTATAACTTGTTGGGTCTGATTTGTGCTTCTGTGTGTGTTGTCTTTTTGTTCATCCGTGTTTCTGTGTGTTGTCTTTCTGTGCATCTGTGTGTGCGTCCATGTGCATGCGTGCGTGCCTGCGTGCGTGCGTGTCTGCACGCGTCTGTGCGCGCGTCTGTCTGTGTTTGTGTCTTTGTCTCTATGTCTGTCTGTCTCTGCATGTCTGCATATGCGTGTCTATGTCCACTGTGTGTGTGAGTCTGTGTCTGTCTGCGTGTTTGCGTCCACCGTGTGTGTGTGTGTGTGTGTGTGTGTGTGTGTGTGTGTGTGTGTGTGTGTGTGTGTGTGTGTGTGTGTGTGTGTGTGTGTGTGTGTGTGTGTGTGTGTGTGTGTGTGTGTGTGTGTGTGTGTGTGTGTCTGTGTGTGTGTGTGTGTAGATCCAAACAGTGAAGACTCAGGAGATGAATCTGCTGCGGGATCAGAACATGGCCCTGAGTGCGGAGCTGCAGCAGAGGAGGACTGACCAGGAGAGCTTCATGGCCCAGAAGGACGACCTCAACTCACAGCTACAGGTCTGTTTTAAATGATCAGATGTTTATTTCAGTGTTACATGGTCCTTACAACAACCGCTATGAAGCATTAGTATAAACACAGCTGAGTACAGTAGGCACCCACCCTTCGCCCCACCTCCCTCACATAGGCCCACACCCACATGCTACAAAGCCCACCACCCACCCACTACCTTTAAAAAACCCCGCATATTAACACCAAACGAGTGCATGACCGTATGGCAAAGAAAACGGTCTGATGTGAAGAACTCCCAGCTACAGGTCTACCCTCCCCCCTCTTACATTATATTACATTACTTAGCTGACGTTTTTATCCAAAGTGACTTATGGATGTTTACAGTCCCTGGAGGAATGTGGGGTTAGCTGCCTTGCTCAAGGGCACTGGTAAGGGAATTGGGAAGGGTGGGGATTGAACCTGCAGCCCTCTGATCTAAAGTCCAACTCCGTAACCATTTCACCACGGCTGGCCCTGGCTAGTCTATTCACTCTTTGCCATGTGCAGGGGCATTCAGCAATGTTGGACGACCATCAATCTGTTGTTAGGGCTGCTAGTTTAGGAGTTCAGCCCTAGATTGGTCACCCTTCATCACCCACTCATGCATGTTGGTGTCTTAACCTAAAATTGAACGTCTGATGAAAGCCGCAAATGCAGTCTAAGGGGAACAAATGTTGTGAGTGTTGATGGCCGGCTGCATTCTTACGTCCGTCTGTGAAATATGTGTAAATGAACAACACTTACTAACGAAGCCAAAAGACTTTTAAACAGCCATTAGGCTGACGAATGCAGTCTATCGCAACTTTGTTTAAAGTTTTCCATTACATGTGGAATGTCCTTTGAAGCACTGGCTTGCTTTGGTTTTTGTGTAGCTTTTTTGCACTTACACTACATCATGCCTGACTTGTTCAATCAACACACACGCACACGCACACACACACTGCTCGTCTTTATTTGTATTCCGCCTGTGCTGCATTAAAAAGACACTACTCAGCACCTCGTCCACAGCTTAAAGTCTCTGATACAATCTCTTATCTAGGCTTAAAAAGTTCCAAGAAGACTAGCACCACCATTACCTAATTTCCGTAAAATACGTCTTTTTAACATCTGTTAGCCTCGTCGTAGTAAATCTCTCATGCCTTTGATTGATCGTTTATGCAAGGCAAAGTTGCAACCCCCTTGAGACCGTCCAGAACAGCTGATTTTTTTGTGAATGTATATATATATATATATATATATATATATATATATATATATATATATACAGCAGTTATAATAAGCCTTAAGTACTGTTACAAGCGAATGCTGATGCAACAAGGATTTGGGTTGCTAGCAGTGCTTGGTCTGCATAGCCTCAGGTCCGAATGGACCTGGCGCTGTTGGCTCAGCATTTGCAGAACACCTCTCAGATCATAATCTTTCAGAACAGCAGTCACAGTGGTCAAACTCCAGCATCAAGAGTTTATTACATTATTTTGAAAGATATTTTTGGGCTTTTGATGCCTTTATTGATGGGACAATGAGAGGGACTGACGGGAAACAGCAGTGCTTGGTCTGCATAGCCGCAGGTCTGAATAGTATCTCTCTGCTGTTGGCTCAGCACTTGCAGAAGATCATCTTTCAGAACAGCATCTTTCAGAACAGTGGTCTCAGTGGTCAACCTTGTAGCATCGAGTTTATGAAGTGGGGTTTTTTTTTGGATATATTTTTTGGGGGGGATTTTTATGTCCTTATTGATGGGTCTTTGAGAGAGTGACAGTAGTGGAAGAGACATCCATCCAAGTTTATGTTGGGCTGTCTGCTGTTGTGGTCAGTGATTCACCAGTGTGGAGATGCTGGTGTGATGGGATGCTCCTTCAATGTGTGGTAAATACTGCATGTGCACAGCTGAAAGTTTAAATACAGAAAAAGTCCCGGCAGCTAACTACTTTCCAGAGAAGAGGTTGAATTGAGCACTTTAATGCATAGAGCCGCCTTCCAATTACCAGACGAAAGCAATGACAAACAGCAACCAAGCTTTCACTAATGAAACTTACTACTGAATTAAGTATTTCCTGAGACTTTGTAGTAGATATTATAGGCTGTAGACACAGACAAATGAACCTAATTAATTCCTTACACTGGTGAAATGTGCACCATGTGTGTGTGTGTTTTCATGTGTGAAGGTGTTTCCCAAGTGCACCCCCGTGGTCCATGTTGGAAATACTTGGCAGGAGCCAAATTTTAACTTCCAGAACCCCCCACCCTTTCCTTAAAAAAGTGCACACTTTAGATATATTAAGTTCTACTTGGACCTGGATCATTAATTTGCTGGGGGTCTACACAGCAGGTGGTTCGCTGGAGCTAAGAAGAGAGAACAGGTCTAGAGCTACTGCTGCAGTGATTGATCTATCTGGCCAGTTGCAGCTTTCCTCCTCTCTTGCCAGGGTTTAGGAGAGACCTGTAGATGTTTCACAGAAATCACTTATTCCCAATTTGGCGTGATGACCAAAGATGTGTTTATGTTTGCCGTAATAATGTTTACACAAAAGGTTGTTTGTCATTCGTGGTAGATGAAGCAATTGTGAAATGATCTGGAAAAAAGGAGGAGGGAAAACAAAGGCGAAGGCAAAACAGATGGTTATGTATTATTATTATATAAAGAGGGTTCCGTTTCGTTTTGTTATATTGTTTAGGAAATGCAATATTTCTCCCTCTCTCTCTCTCTCTCTCTCTCTCTCTCTCTCTCTTTCTCTCTCTCCCTCTCTCTCTCTCTCTCTCCCTCTCTCTGTCTCCTCTCTCTCTCTCCCCCTCTCTCTCTCTCTCTCTCTCTCCCTCTGTCTCCCTCTCTCTCTCTCTCTCCCTCTGTCTCCCCTCTCTCTCTCTCTCTGTCTCCTCTCTCTCTCTCTCTCTCTCTCTCTCTCTCTCTCTCTGGGTCTTTTTTTTGCTGGAACGCTCTTCCTGGGGTAGTTTAATAGGTGGTGCTGTCTGACAGCTTGCCTTTGCAGCTGGTCTGCTGTTGGGGCAGGCTAGTGCTAACAACCACAGCACATAGAGGGGGCCGGGATACAGTACAACCGGCTGTTGTCACTGCTTAACGCCTCTTACAAATTATGAATATTGTATGAAAGGTTCCATGGCATTCTAGAACATGTGCTTGTTGGAAAACGGCGATATCCCAGGACATGTGCTCGAAAATGGCAGACAAAGTCCTCACTGACTCCTTTTTACCCCCGAAAATGTATTTAGACTTAAGCAAATGTGTGAAGGGAATTGAGTTATCCACTTCAGACACAAAAGCTGATTTCTTTCTTTTTTAAAGTACACACTGTTAGTCCTTCTTTTCCAGATAAATGGCCTGAATTTAATTATCTGGCACTGCTACCACACATTTTCTCATCTTATTACGGTTTAAATTGGGTGGAAAAATGAAACAATTTTTTGGGCACTGAATTGATTACTTTTCTTTTAGCGAGCATCGCGAATTTCCTTTCCGTCTCGCTCGGTAATCCTTGATGCCGTCCACTGCTGCATTGTGGTTTAGGAGGCAGAATTGATTGCATTTTCTAAAGTCAGCCTATGTTGATGGAAGTTTCCCTTCTTACTTGCTCAGTAATCCTGCCTGTTGCTGTTCTCTGCATTGTGTGTTTAGGAGGCGAATCGTGCCAACGCTAGACTCCTGGAGCAGCTGAATGAGCTGGGGCAGGAGAAGGAGAGGCTACAGCAGGACCTGGAGGAGGCCAAGAAGGTGAGAGCACACACACACACACACACACACACACACACACACACACACACATACACATACACATACACATACACATACACACACACACACACACACACACACACACACACACACACACACACACACACACACACACATATACACATACACACACACACGCACTGTCTCTCTCTTTCTCTCTCTCTTCGAGTACGACAAGAAGGAACACATGCCACACACACACACACACACACACACACACACACACACACACACACACACACACACACACACACACACACACACACACACACACACACACACACACACACACACACACACACACACACAGCTAGGAGGAAAAGCAGAGATACACACACACACACACGCCGCAGTTAAATTATGTGACTTGATACGCCAGTTGAAGTATGTGACTTGGTGCTACAGTTGAATAGTATGGCTTGTGGTCACACTCATGCCCACATGAGCATCCAACAGGCGGAGGAGTTGGTGCAGTACTAGACTTATGATTAAAAATAAACGGTCGGTTGGTTTATTTTGGGTGTCTTTTTGGCTTCCTTTTCGCCGTGTGAATGCATACAGGTATAGTAAGGGTCTTTCCACCCCTTTGAACTCTCTCACATGTCTATGTCTACATTTGAGCTTCCCGTCAGTTCCTTTTTATATGCGGCAACAAACAGAAGCATAACTGACATGCCACACGTATGCCACACACGCGCAGACACACACACGTGGACACACGCGCAGACACACACGCAGACAGACATAGACACACACGTCCACGCCCACACAATTCCTCAGTTTGTACCCTAGAGCCTCATTTTACATAAAGCTTTAGTCCGTTAAACACATGGCCACACTGCACATGCACACATGCTCCTGTTGAGCTGCACAGCTGGCGGCTGGTGATGAGCTATCAGCGGATGTGGCCAATGGATTAGATGAACTCTTGACTCTAATTACCTCTCCACCAGCTCTTCTGGTCCGCCTGGAATTCACTCAAAATGAGGCACCTTGCCACTGGATTAAGCCACAATCTCACAGCCCCACATCACCCATGGCATGTCTACACACGCACACACGCACACACGCACACACACGCACGCACACGCACAAACACACAGCCTCACACCACCCGCAGCATGCCTCGCGCGCGCACACACACCAATCAACCCACTCACTTACTCACCCACCCTGCCAGCTCATTTCCACTCAAATCAGACCCAAATCACTCCAGCTAAACACTCTAATGAATATATCATTTAAATGCAGATGAAGCCTATGGTTGTAGAATCAGGCTCTGGAGAGACGAAGGGAGAGCGAGGATGCGAGAGGAAGGCAGATTGTCTACTTTCAGCTGGTTTTTTTAGGTGTTTAAAAAGGCAATACTTTCCAATACCCCATGTCTCATCATTCATCAACCTGGTCAGCCAGACTATAACATGAAATGTACGGTGTGGGCTAGCATCATTGGCAAAGCTGTGCAACCAATGGTTGGTGTGCTAAGCTCATCCCAATTACTTGCTACAAAGATGTAAAACTAGACCTAGTGTTGTTATTAGACAACAGAACCAGGCCAGGTTGCAAGACACATTTTGCAGGTAGGACTGGTCTAGTTCGGTGGGTATTAACCTTTTTTTAAAAAGCACCCCCCTTACCTGTGCCCAAGACGAGCCGCGCACCCCCAATTCAAACTTCTACATGTGTATACAGGTAAGCACTAAAAACAATTAGCAATTCATTATGACTGTGGCTTGAGCGATTATTCAATACTCTAATGCAGGGGTCGGGAACCTTTTTGGTGGAGAGAGCCATAAACGCCCATTTTTTAAAAAATATTTTTTGTGAGAGCCATACCATTTTCGCCATTATTTCTAATGCTAATTGTCATGCACAGAAGGGAATAAAAGTAACGCTTGCATTGGGGACAAGAAGGGAGAGCTAACGAAAGAAGAACTAAAACTACTTGTAGATGTGCATTTAAGAAGCCACGCGCATGCATTACCTTAAGTTTCTATCTTTTACGCATCGGAGTTGCCAATGAGCAATGAGAATGACGGAGGTGCTTCTATTCTAGCCATCAGACAGACACAGGGAAGGTGCATGAGGAGGGAGGAGGGAGGGAGAGAGAACTTCAAGACAGGATGCTCATCTTGGTCGCGCTGACATAGTTAACATTTTACAGTTGATATGTGGCTGACATGTCTATTTTTAGTAATTCGCGAAAATGCCCTACAAAGCGCGTCCCTTACCGACATGCGTCCCCAATACAGAACGCATGATTTAACCGCCAAATAGGCTACAGGGCGATTCCGTATTTCAGGGGACGAATGGCAACCCTACGTTTGCCTTCGCATTGTGGCACCAGTTATCTCGCAATCACACCATAGAGGGTGGAGTTTATCTAGAGAGTTCATAAGCGTGTTTTATGGGAATCGGTCTGTAGGTGTCGCAATTTAGCATTGGTGTGAAAAAGCGGCCATCTGTATGGCTGATCATGAACACCATTGTATAATGAAATGAAGTAGGCCTATTTTAATGCAAAGACAAACGACTACCTATACATCCGGTAAGTTTGTGAATTATGTTATAGGCCCTCAATGTTTAACCTAACCCAAAGATGCAGAGTAGACTAGGGCCTACTCATTCTGTATGGGAATGTAGGCCTAAACAGCCAGACAACAGAATAAACAACATATTTACAGTCAGAGACCTTAAAATAAGTGACGCATAAGGGTATACATTTCCTTCAATTACGATATTGGCTAAATGAACTAATCAGAACATTAAACCTAAAGGCCTAACGTTTTTACAGTCCTGAACGACGAATCCCGGGGGCATTTTTATTATCTATTCTGCCCTTTCGAAGACGTCGAAATGCTTATTTCCTCCACGAAGGAGGTTTTGCTTGGGGTAGGCTAACGGTCGTTGGTCTATCTGTCAGCATAACTCAAAACGTTCTGAAGGGTATTTATTAACATTTCTATAGGCTAGTTGGTTAATTCTGGTGGTGGTCTAGATCCAGGATTTTTTTTTTAAATTGCCATTGCCATTGCCATTTAATTTTGACATCACAAAAAACAAGGGAAGGATAGACTTGAAAAACAAATAGGATGCCATATAGGGCTATAGGTCCTAATTATTTGTTAAGTAAATCTTCATTAAATCTTCATTGGCTTCCAGGACAACACTCCTAGCAGCCTAGGCCTACAAGTTGTTATCATTAAGATTAGGTTATTAACCTAACTATTAACCGAACTGGTCGGCATAATGGCATAATGTACGCTACCTAGGCCTACTTTAAATCGCACAGGATATCGGCTGACTCGAGATTCACAGCGTCGTTAACTTCGTTCTTTTGATGCGTTTTTTATTTCTGTTTTTTTCCACACACTGCCTGATTAATGCCTAGGCCTATATTGTTTTTTTGCGGTGAAGAAGAACTTAAACCCCTTGCCCTTTTGTCATCCCCCCCTCCCCAATTCGAAATTTTCACCACAATCCGTCAATAACTTCTTTTTTTTTTTTTACAATACACTGTAATACACTCGATATAATAACTAGGCCTAGTACTAGCATTGGACAGCAGTGCAGAAAGCCTCCAATGCCTATTCCATTGTGGTTCAGTGTCTGACAATAGGTATATTGGAGCCATACTCTAAAATTAATTTAAAATTCTACAGCTAACCTTACAACAGAAGAATACATGATTTTGGTATAAAGCTCAGTCAGTGAAGAGATTCCCGTTGATTCGGAAGTATATTTCTCGGTATTTTACGTGAAAATCAAGTAAATGTCGCCCATTCATCTCTATGTATTTCCAGCGATTTTGAGCGATTTTCACACCAGCCGCCATTTTTTTTTTGGAACAACTGATTCCCGGAAGCTAACATGGTTATGAACCCTCTAGATAAACTCCACCTCTATGATCACACTAAACTGGGAAAGACTTACGTCAGTTGATTCAGCAAAAGTTCTTCCTGTAATCGAGGGAGAAGTACAGCGCTGCATTTATATCCCTCACTTGCGTTTCCTCCACTTGATTTGCCATCATAATGGCACGATCGTGAACAGTTTCTTTGTTTTGGATACAACCGTTAGCCAGCTGAACTTTAGGTAAAGCATTACGGATGGAAATGTTTATCTCACACGACACGACCCAGCGCTGGCACGGCATTGTCCAATAAAAAAACGCGTTTTTCATATCTGTACAGTAGCCTTCGTCGAAGGCCTGTGCTTGGCTCAGCTGATCGGACCTGGGATGGATTAAATGCGCGATCATACTTTATATTTTGAATATTATCTTAACTTTTCGATTTCAGTAGGTCCATTTTTAATTTAGTGCCGTAACAAAATTATTCATGGCTTATTGAGTAAACAAATGACAGGTTTGTCCGAGAGCCACATGCAGTTCCCAAAAGAGCCACATGTGGCTCGCGAGCCATAGGTTCCCGACCCCTGCTCTAAGGACTTTAAATGGGGACCAAAACGTGTTTTAATTTGGTTTTGATTTGGCCTAATTATAAAAGTTCCCAAGCAGAGATTTGGTCACAACCTCAACACAAAACAAAATTCAGCGGAACCCCTGGAATCTCTGGCACACACCCCAGATTAAGAACCAGTCTAGTTTACAAGGCTAGTCATTGGTTTCTTTATCAGTTAGCCTCCTGGATTAAAAGGCTCAAACATCTCATAAGGATGATGCTGGCAGCCGTTGCTAGGTTTCACCTGCGCATTAGCAGAGCCAGTGGTGAGCCAGTGCTGGTTCAGTCCACAGCTGGTTGACTCCCTCTGCAGAGCTGTGCTGCTGATGCATAAAGAGCCTGAAATAGGTTTTGATCCAAAGCCCAACACATCTAGCTGAGGATTTGTGATTTCTTTTTTTGCAAGTGTTGACATAATTTTTTAATAACAAAAAAACGGATGCTGCTGCTGCTGTATGTTCCCCGATATACCCTTTGTGATTGAGAATAAATGAGGCATTTCTATTTTGGTTTTCGTAGTTCTAAGATGGTCAGGGAAAGGGTTCTTCTTTTTTATTCCTCCTGAAAAGCGCTCTTCCACCACGTTGTTTCTTGCACAGCCCTCAAGGTCATATCTGATAAGGAATGCGCCATTAGAGTCAGTGTCTGGAAAAAGAAGGTGTCGTATTTCTCATTATGGGCTGTGATCCATAGACTAAAGGTGAAATAGACCTCTAGTCTCCAGACAACCAGGCTAGCACAAAGTTATTCTTGACCATCATTTTGTGGGGCGTAAACAAGATTACCCTTCCACCCTCCCTGCAGCACACATTATCAAAAAATAAACAAGCTTTATCCCCAGTGCTTGACCTCTACTTGCTTAAGAAACAAACTACGGGTGAAGACAATGCACGCACGCACGCACACAACCTGCATAACTGCAGGCCGAGACAACACACAGATACAAATCTAAAGCCTTTAAATCTTCGAAATTGTTCTGTGGACCTAAGCAAATTTCTCCTTCATCCATCCTTCCATTGCTTTCCATGCCTGCCACTAAACACTGCACAGTACCTTTGTGATTCACAGCTGCAGTGACCTCTGAAATAGGATGCCAAGCCTAGTACTGCCTGAGCAAACTCTGTACCGTACAGTGCAGCGGGAAAATGAGAACATCCTCCCACCCCATCTGAGACTCCTGCAGTACTTTCCTTTCCTTTCCTTTCCTTTCCTTTCCTTTCCTTTCCTTTCCTTTCCTTTCCTTTCCTTTCCTTTCCTTTCCTTTCCTTTCCTTTTGAAATAGAAAGGGGGAATATGATTAAAGCCAGAGTAAGTAGTCTTTTTTTTTTTTTGTTCAAGCATAAAATAATATTTCCAAAATCACCTCAGCGGTTCATCAGTTTTGTAACAAGGTGAGCAGTACTGATGAATTCGCTTAGCGGCCCGCCACGGGCTGTAACCGCACTAAGTAAGTTTTAGAGAAGGAGTGGTGGAGTGTCTCTCTCTGTAAGCTTAGTTCTCTTAGACGCAATGCTGCAGGGCAACCAACCACCAACAAAAACTATGTTACATTGCTGCACATCGGAGAACTTCTACTTCTACTATCTACTGTCTATCTACTTCTGCTATCTCCAATCCCTACAGGCTCATATTATTGTCAGGAATCTGATGAATCCATGGCACTGTTATAACTTGCGTGCTCATGTGGGTGCTGTGGCGCAACATCTTACGGCACCTGTCTGTATTGGGCTTGAGTGTGGCCTGGGCTCCCAACCCTACCTCATTTCTCCTATTCGCTTCCTGTCCAACTCCACACTCCATGCAAAATCCCTAAATGATAAAAAGAATTCTGTCTCTCTCTGTCTCTCTCTCTCTGTCTCCCTCTCTCTGTCTCCCTCTCTTATTCTTATCTTTTCCATCCTTCTCTCTTTTGCATGTAGACGGCAGACAAGCGTAAGGGCATGCTTGACGAGCTGGCGATCGAGATGGCGCAGGAGAAGTCGCGGCACAAGGAGGAGCTGAGCGACGTGCGGCTGCAGCACGAGAAGGAGGTGCTCAGCGTACGCGCCCGCTACGAGAAGGAGCTACGCGGCCTCCACGAAGACAAGAACCGCACAGAGGAGGAGATCCGCTCTCAACTGAGAGAGGAGAAGGTGAGGAGGAAGGAGAGAGGAGGAGGAAGGGCGGTGAGAGGAGGGAGTAGGATGGAGAGAAGGAGTTATGGACCTGCACGAAGACAAGAACCGCACAGAGTAGAGTGGAGAGAGAAGAGAGTAGGAGTGGGATGGAGGGAAGGAGTTATTCATCCTCCACAAGCACCAGAGCCACACAGAGGAGGAAGGAAGAGGAGAAAGAGATGGAGACAGACAGATGGAAGAGTGTGGTGGAAGCTAAAAGACAAAAAGAGGGATAGAGACATACCGACGGGAGGATATAAGTCATAGCAGAGGGAATAGGAGGTGAGGGTGGGGAAGAGAGAGAGACATGAAATGTGGGTGAGAAGGTGATGGATGGAGGAGGGGGGGCAGAAGGAGGGCTGTGGGACAGGTGGGAAGCCTAGAAAAAGACAGAGATGAGAGTGGGTATGGATGTTCTGTAGGAGAAGGTGGTGAGGGAGGAAGAGAAAAGAAGAATAAGGTGAGACTGGATGGATGAAGTATGAAGGGATGGAGTAGTGTGGTGATGGATAGAAGAGAGACAAAAGCGGGGGACGAGGAGGAGAAGGTGAGGGCAAAGGAGAGACGGACATAGTAGATTGATAGAGAACCTTTTGAAGGGTTAATCCTAACACAACACAACACTTCACGTCATAGTTCCAAGAAGGTGTAAGCACGCACAACAAAACAGACGGAGTAGAAACCGACTGACCCAGAGATAGACAGACGACTGTTGGACCGATGGCGTGGAATGTGTGAACAAGATTATGAGACAAAGGCTTTGTTTACAGAGAGAGGAGAATTGCTAAGACATTGTAAACTGAAAGAGAGCAAGACGGTAAAAGAGAGTTGACGACGGAGACAAAAGCACGAAAGCCTCAGGGCTACCCACAGCACTCTTGAATGAATGAGAATCTAAAGCCCAAGAGCTCGTACGACAAGGCAGCCGTATTAAATCAACAGAGTTAGTGACAAAGATGTAACCCTCTGCTTCCAATGTCACATTAAGCCAGCTTTTACTATAGTTTGCAGCCTTTGTATCCTACTCTGCACAGTATAGACTTCATCTACTCTGAAGATATGTTCACAGTCAACACACCTGAGGTATGAGTGATTGGCGTGCCCAACTTCTAATTTAAAATTAATAACTTTGGGTGCATGTAAAAAGGACTGTACATTTAAAATAGGGAAGAACACTGCACTTGGAGTCCTCCTAGGGAAACTGCTGAAGGAAGGATGCCAGTATTGACCTGCAACACTGTAAGAAAGATTCGCAGCTGGCTGTTAGCATAATGAAATTCACAGTTGTAATTACAGGCACGTCTGCTTTGTGCCTTATTGATGGGACCGTGATATTGATAAGTGTATTAATTTCCCACGTTCCAGTGGTCTGTGTGGAAGGTATTGAGCCAGAACTCCCTCCTGGCCTGGACTGCAGCTGCTACTGTGTTGCCTTTTGTCTGTCATCGATGTAAATCATTTGTATGTTGTTCTGCAACCTTGAATGTATTTGCAAAGTTAAACAATGGCGGTCAGTGATTATGCCTCCACCTATCGAAAGGGCCAAAGGAAAACTGTCCTTTTGCAGCCCTTGAATCTGTGCATGCGTGTTTTTTTGTTGTTTTGTTTTTTGAGTTTTTTGTTGTGTGAAATAACTTGTTAATAGGTCAGTGAAAAGCAAATAATATGCTGTAATGCTCTGTAACAGATACATGAGCTGATTAAGTTTTGGACGCCAAAACTTTCAAGATGGCCGACTTTCAAAATGTCTATTAGGTTAGGTTAGGAGGTATTAGGTCCGGTCAAGTTCAGCCGCAAAATGTAATATTGCATCAAAATGTGACGGCACTTGACCACACGTATAGTCAGGTGGTTCATTTGCCAGTTAGCATTTAGTCTTTGCCATTTGTCAAGTCCGTTAAAGTATGTGTAAGTATACGCATGGCTCATGTGTAAACCAGCATAAACCTGTTGAGGAGACAAAGACACTGAAGAGGCAAATGGGAAGTAACTTAGTAATGAGCCTGTTGAAAGAAAGCAGTTTTGTGGAATCCAAAGACCGTAACTCCCCATGAGAATCCAGTCATCACAACTTTAATTTCACCAAATGTTTAAAAAGTCCCACAGTTCACTGCTAACAGCACTGTGCACTGTGACCAATTTCTAAAAAAAACACACCCATAACTCATCAACACTAATTTCAGACCTAGTACCACCACCTCCACTCCACTGCCTCTGCCCCAGCTACTACCCCTCACACCCCAGTCTGCCCACCAGTTCCCTTCTGCGGCATGATCAACACACACCGACCCAATACTGCCTCTTCATCCCTGCCCCAGCCCCGGGCTCCCTTGCATCACCTTACCTCGCCCCAGCCCTCACCCCACCCCAGTGGCGTCTGACATTACTTTAGAGGCTGCGTGGTGTCCCTGCTCGGTGGCTGGCTGAGTCCAGCATCATCAGTCTGGCTAATTGACCAGCGTTGGGACTCACAGAGGGGGCCAGGAGGCGGTGGTGGCTGTTGCTGCTGGAGAAGAAACACTGTAACTGTTAACCCATTGATGCCTGATGTTGCGTTGCACAACATTGGCCCTGGTGCCTGGAGCTGCATTACGCAACATTCAGGCTCATGAGATTTGAGACAACTTTATTAAAAATCTCTGTTTGTTTGAGATGAACACATTCTAATGAAAGATGAGGGTCTTAGCGTTTAAATGCAACTTAGTGCATATTTTTATGTGCTTCAGAAGCTGAGATATTCAGGCTGAGGGCAGCTTGTCTTAAAAAGGGCTCAGGCATTTTGCACCCTTTTTTTGCCTTAAGGGCTCTGCATACTTCACGTGCGCACTTTGGCGCGTGTGGCGCGAGAACCATTAATGACGTCATCACTTGCGACAGACTATTCATACTTCAAAAGCGCTTTCGCTCGCATTGTCGGAAGTGCCCTCTGCTGTTCATGAGAGAAACGGCAGTATTTTTCGCAACTCGCAGCGTGAGTTCTACGGATGTATAAAATAGAAAGCCAAACACGGCTGCTGTAGGGCTACTGAATGTCTGACTTGTGACTTACCACATTGAAACATATATTTTTTGTTGTAGCCTACATTGCCAGATCATTCCAAGACCATGTGAGAGCATTGTTCTGGCGGCAGAATTTATAAATAGATCGCCGAACACAACGTGCTTCTGAACAAAGTAAACAATTGTTTCACTGAACAACATTTAAGAGAGAAGATAAAATAACTCTCTAGGACCTTTTATTATCCTCAAAATGATACAGGATCCATTCTGTAGTAGCCTACAGTAGTTGTAGCCTCTCTTCGCAACTCCTGCTTTGTCTGCCTACCTGCGTGGTCGCTGGTGGCGCACGACAAGTTGCAAAAAATGTGGGGTGCACGACGTCGCGACATGGCAGCTCGCGCCACGGCGTGTGACGTCATTTTGGGTCACGTGACGGCGCGAGTGAGGTCGCGAGTGAGGTCGCGAGTGAAGTATGAAGGAGGGTAGCGCCAGTCACGACAAGTATGAATCCCCCTTTATGCGTCAATGGGTTAAGCTACATCCTCTCACATTGTTACTCGCCTCTTGCATCGTAAAAGTTAGAACATTTTTCAGTTGGATCTCGTAACATTGCATCGTTGGAACACATGCTGTACACATTCAGTTGACTGATATCACCCACTGACTAGTGACTGGCAAATATATTGTTGCGCTCTGGACTGGACTTTATTTAGGGATCAGAGAATCTGTGGCGTTTGCTCTCCGCTTTCTCTGCTCTGCTCTGCTCTGCTCTGCTAGTCTGCAGTAATTGGGTTATTCCTGCGGCATGTGCTCTGTGACTTGTGACTCAGCCTCGACTTGTGTGTGTTTGCGCATCTCTTTCTAGGGGTTTGCATGTGTATGCTGGGAGGGTTTTTTTCCCCGTGTGTGTCTGTGTGAGAGTGAAAGTCTGTGTATTTGTTTTGTGTTTGTGTGTGGGTGTGGGTCTGGTTCGGAGTCTCTGAGTATGTGTCTGTGTTCATGTCAAGGGTGATTTGAAAAGAAATTGAGCCCTGTGATCACTCATTCAGCGGTGAGAGTTTTACAAATGAACTTCGGTGGGAAGCCTGTAGGGTTTAGAGGTTGACTGCGATGTGCAAGGCCAATTTTAATGAAGCTAAAATACAAAAAACTTCTCCAATAGCTCAAACCACTGACGGTCAAACGCATGGCTTTTGATTTTGTTACTCCACGGCAAGGCTATGATTCTGAATCACAAAAGAATAGTCAAAAGAATAACCCTTAGTGCTGAGGCAACTGTCAGCTATGTTTACCAATTAGCGGTAGAGGTCTACAACAGCAAACTCCACAGTCTGTCCTTGCACCTTAAGGTCAGGCATTGGCTTGGACGCAGACTTCAGAACACCCATAGGCTTCTTCAGTGACTCACACACTTGCATATAGTTTTTGCCATGGTCTGTGGTCTGTATGTATTGCTTACAGTATATATTTGAATATACAGGGAGTACAATACAGCAGACTGCATGCATCATTGAACATTGAACATTGAACATTGAAATGAATATTCAGTGTACAGAATACTTGTCCTGTCCCTCTTTTAAAGGGACACTGTGTGAGATTTTTAGTTGTTTATTTCCAGAATTCTTGCTGCCCATTCACTAATGTTACCTTTTTCATGAATACTTACCACCAGCATCAAAATCTAAGTATTCATAATGACTGGAAAAATTGCACTTTTCATATATGTAGCTGCAAAAATGACTCTACTTGGACCATACTAGAACATATTTGTTTATTACTTAAAAGACTTTCATGTAAAGATCAAATTTGGCAATTGGCAGCCCAGTTTCAATGAGCAGCATAGTTGCAGTACCCATTTTGACCATTTCCGGCACAGTGTCCCTTTAAAGATATCAGAATTCCAAGTGGATTTGTGTAGTTTGTTTTTGTAGCCTGAACCCAAACTTGTTCACTTGTTCACAAACTCATTCACTGACTTGTATGCACCATTTAACTCCTGTGTGTCTGTTTGTCTGTGTCAGGCGCGTACCAAAGAGCTGGAGGGTCTTCAGCAAAGTGTGGAGGAGCTGCAGGCCCAGGTGCAGTCCATGGAGGGCACCAAGGGCTGGTTTGAACGCCGGCTCAAAGAGGCCGAGGTAATGCAGCAAAACAGTGTTGCCATTGTATCTCACTAGGTGTGTGTGTCTTTTCCTGTAAGGCCGGTCTGCGAATGCCAGCCTTGTGATATTACAGTCAGTACTCTTGGACCATGTGTCTCATAACCTCTCATTTGTTTATACAGGCGAATCGCTTTCATTTTATTTTTGAATGCAAAGTAAACCTACCCACTTACTTACTAACTGCAGATACACATGCATACAGTAGGTGAAGTAGTGTTGTTGTGAAAAGCATAGTCCACAATAAGCAGGTGTAAATGAATCCAGACATAAAAAGCTAAGCATATTTTGAAGATTTGTGACTGGGCTTGCTTGCCGCCGTTCATTGAATTTCCAGGTCCTACTGTATTTGGTTATGGTTGACAAGTCCTAACCAACACAACAAAGTGACACAATAAAGAGCCCCTCCTGGGTATTGAGCCATTGAAAGTGTTTGCCAATTGTCACAGTCCTCGATAAGTGACACTTTAGCTGAAGTCTCCTCACAGTAAACTGCCATTGCATTTGTTTTTGTGATTTGGCTTGCTTGTTACAGTTCCAAAATGTCCAGGTGCCATGTTTATTATGCGTATGGTTCACTGTAACTGACACAATAAAGTGACAGAGCCCCACTTATCCATTGAGCCATTGAAAGCCTCTGCCTCACTCTGTCGCCCATACTGCAAGTGACGCTTAGATGACGACTCCGTCCTCGCTGTAAATGAAGACATTTCCAGTTTGAGAAGATTTGTATTTTGGCTTGCTTGTCACAGTTCCAGACTTTCCAGGTGCCATGTTTATTTTCAAAATATTTCACTTTAGTCCTAACTGACACAGCAAGGTGACAATTAGCCATTTAGGCATTTAGCTGAAAGCCTCTGTCTCAGTCCCCTATACTGTAAGTGACACATTACTTGTAGATGAAGGCTCTGTCTTCACAGTAAACTGCATCTGTCACTGGAGACGGTCTTTCTCATTACAGTCCTCTGGCCACTTGATGTCACTATTGGTTTCTGCATCATCCCATCACTGCTCTTACCAGCAAGCACCTCCTTCCTCCCTCCCTCCCTCCCTCTCTCTGTCTCTTACTCTCTCTCCGTCTCTCTCCCTGCCTTCCTTCCTTCCTCCCTTCAGCTTGTTCCTGATGCATTTTTTATGCATAGCCTTTAATGTGGACTCCCAACTCGAAAACAATGTGTTTCATTGTTGATGCCATGTTTTTTGTTGATCCCATAGCCTCCGCTTGAACCTCCTATCAATAATGAATGTGGAATTCTGGGGGGTATGGTGGTGGGGTGCAGAAGCTGAGCAGCAGAGATGGTTGATGGCCACGCTGCCGCCAAGTGTTCCATATGATCTTTGGTATCAGTGTTATTGAAAGTTCTGATGGGTTGAATGGGTGTAATGCCCTGAAGCAGTAAAGCTGAATTTGAGAAGGTTCTAACGGGCAGTGTTCTGTGTAGGAGTGTTCTGTAGCAGTAGCGACAGGATGGGTTGTAGAAGTTTCTGATGGGTCTCGTATTGTGTAGGAGTGTTCCTTAGAGGTACCAATGTTTTGGAAGGTTCTGATGGGCATTCTGTGTTCTGTTTCTAGGAGAGCATAGAGAAGAGTCTTCTGGACCATCAGGAGGAGATCCAGAAACTGCAGAAGGAACATGCTGTACAGCTGGAGGTATAAAGACCTATACACTAAACACAGACACACCGACACCGACACCGACACCGACACCGACACCCACACCCACACCCACACACACACACACACACACACCCACACCCACACACACACAGACACACAGACACACAGACACACAGACACACAGACACACAGACACACACACACACACACACACACACACACACACACACACACACACACACACACACACACACACACACACACACACACACACACGGTAATTCCGTCACTTAATCATTATCACATATTGATAGACCCATAGAACAATGTGTACTCGCCCTGCAGTCTTGATGGTCTGTCCTGTACTGCACACTCCTACTGTATTATTTCCATTTGAAGCAAACTGTCATTCTAAACGGCTGTCTCAAGTATGGATGTTTCAAACGAAGAACCGTGCAAAGGCGTACTACTCATAAAACACATATAAACAAACATAGCCCCTTGGGTCTGGCACTCGGGAGACAGTACCTATTACTGTATTTAAGTAGAGATTAAAGACGTCACATGGCCGTTTCAGTCAGATGACTTGTCTGCCTGTTACGACTGTCTGTCTTACATGACTATTTCTGTCAGATGACTGTGTCTGTCTGCTACTCCTTTTTAATGATGATGTCCGGCCCCGTCGGTCAGTCTGACAGGTAGTGGAGAGGTCCTCTGTTACTCTTGCCGTCGAGCGTGCAATCACAGAAGTCTCACTCGTACTCTGAGCCCCTCCCCATCCAGACACAAGCCCCTTACCTTGGCCCGTGGCTGTGGTTCTGTTCCCGATAGAATCAAACCGAACTCCTGCACTCATTGATATGTAACATGGACTGCACTTCACAGGGTCTGGCGGTGCTGCTGCTGATTTATTTTCTCAAATGCACTGCCTTGTGGTAAAAGTAATTACTCGCGAACATACTAGAGCAATTCATCACTCCGGCCTGTCCTCGGGCCTGCTAATGTTGTGGAACTTAGCATTAAACAAACCAACGTGACACCGAAACAGATCTTATTTTTTCTTTCTTTTTTTCCCAAGGATGGACTTGTAGTTAGAATCCCATGTGTGCGTGGAGTCGTTATTTTTTCTGGAAGATGTTCTGACACATGGTTTTTACATCCACAATCCCTACGGAACCCCCAAACTTGCACAGCAAAGATGAAGGCATTATAATAGCACGCATCGCTTGAAAAGCTCCGCAACAACCTAGATGCTTAACATTTATTTAAAACTTGTTTCCAAAATAATTTGGGTGATTCATCGATTTGTGGTAGAGTGAGTTTACTTTGCCACCTTCCATGAACTCTACTGAACACAAAGTAAGTTCTAGCATCTTACCAACCAGGAGGGTGACAGAATATGAATCAATTTAGTATTGAAAATCTTGAAAGGCTGCACATAGCCTTACGGGAAGCTTGCTACAAAGAGTAAGCACAGTGTGAATACAACATTGTTGCATTATTTTAGGAGATGCTCAGAGAATCCAGTGATGTACATGGAGTGAGCGCAGACACCAAATGTTTATTATGAGAAGATGATGAACAAAATTAATCTTCAGGCTAAAATGTGTAGAACCAAATCCCCTAACCCATGTCCTTTCATTTTGAATCGAAAGAACACCTTTGTTCAATCAACAGTATCCCTATTTGTGGACAAAACCTTGCAAAGTTCCAAGCAACATCAAAAAAGTATCTAGTAACGCATTCCGAAGTTCCTTGGTTACGTGAAAGAGTGAAAGAAAGTGTGAAAGCCATGTATACATGTATAATGTGGCGTTTCAATGTAATGTAGAAGGGTGGGATATGGCTTTGCATACCTTAAATCATAGCATCATGTATGTGACAGTAATTGCTGTAATTACACTGCAACGCACCAGACCTTAAAGGTATGAAATGGTCAAAAAAGGTACTGCAACTATCCTGCTCATTGAAACTGTGTCGCCTATTGCCAAATTTGACCTTTTCATGAAAGTTTACTTAGAAATAAACTAATATTTTGTAGTATGGCCCAAGTACAATCATTTTTGCAGCTTAAAATAGCTATTTCTGGAAATTCAAAATGGCGGACCATGGAGAAGATCCCCCTTTTCATGTATGAAAAGTGCAATTTTGCCAGTCATAATGAATACTTAGAATTTGATGATGGTGGTAAATACTCAGGAAAAAGGTAACATTAGTGAATGTGCAGCTGGAAATAAACAACTAAAAATCTCACACAGTGTCCCTTTAAGCAAATGTAAATATAGATTCATTTGTCTGCATTGGTTAATATTGTTTCATATGTAAAATACTATATGTATTTGTGTGCCCAGGGTAAGGAAGGCGAGGTGGAGGCAGTGAAGCAGCAGCTAGCTGAGGGGGAGAAACAGATGGAAGCGCACGAGGCCTCCATCATAAAACTCAAACAGGTATGGCACAACAGATGACATCATGCACGTTGCAGTAGTTTCACCCATCACAAATGGTGTGTGTATGCATCAGTCTGTGTGTGTGTGTGTGTGTGTGTGTGTGTGTGTGTGTGTGTGTGTGTGTGTGTGTGTGTGTGTGTGTGTGTGTGTGTGTGTGTGTGTGTGTGTGTGTGTGTGTGTGTGTGTGTGTGTGTGTGTGTGTGTGTGTGTGTGTGTGTGTGTGTGTGTGTGTGTGTGTGTGTGTGTGTGTGTGTGTGTGTATGTTTTCATGTTTCTGTGCCCACAAACATGACCATGATTTCCCCTCTAGCGATCAATAAAGTGCATCAGTACATATCTGTGGCCATATGCATGCATGTATGTGCTCTCATTATGTAGAACTGGGGCAATGGACATATGTATCTTCCTAAAGAGGTTAATCATGGAGGAGTGGTGGATGTTAAGGCTGATGGAAGCACAATGGGTTGGCCACTAATGCATCTTCTCCATCATGTCATGTCATTGACAATGCACTCTCCACCGGCTATGATATGTTGCCCAGGCTATATGAGCGATTGTGCTTGGGGAATAGAGGCGGGGTCGGGGAGTTGGGGGGGTGGGGTGGGTGTGGGGGCACTCTGCCAATACAGAGTGGAGACCTTTTGCCCCCCTATAGAGCCAACTGTGGAGCTAATTCTGCCCCTCCCAATGTTAGCGAAAGCGAAAGTAAACTTGTGGACCTGCTCCAGTCTTAGATTTTGCAATCGATTCCTCTGTAATGGGGCAAGACGCAATCTTTTAAGTTTTCAGGCGGAAGGTTATACTGTAAATTGTACAAGTATTGACAAACGAGAATGAACCCTCCCCCTCCCCTTGGCAGCCATGATGTGAAAATCTATGACTTAAAAGCTATGACATTAAAACCCACTGCTTTTGATCAACTTGAACTGCCCCTGAAAAACTGATAGACTTGATTTTTGAAAAATAATAGGAGCCTTTTCTTCTTGGCAACCCATTATCCAGCTTTTTAGAGCAATGCTCAACCACTTCGGTGCTCCAAAATATGCAAAACACAATTGTAGAACATCTATATTTATTTCAATAAAAGGGGGTAGATTTGTCCTTATTTCTTTGATGGTTGTATTTACTTGGCTCTAGGGATTTCACATTAAAAGCACTAGACCGTTTTATTTCATGTATACAGGCCAGCTCAAATGCTCCTCTCGGAGCTGTGGCTGTGGGGGTGTGCTTATTGAACCCTTCCACGGTGTGTGACTCACCGCAGCAGCCTTGCCTTCTCTGGTGCCTCGCGGCAGAACAATGCTCCCGCCTGCCTGCCTGCCTGCCTGCCCGCTTGCTCGCTTGCTCGCCTCCCCGCAGATACATCTGTCGCTGCCAGGCAGGAGCAGTCCCCCGGAGACACTGTGTCTCTCTATCTTTTTTGGGAGCGGGGTAGGGATACAACACGGGTCTCTTTTACATACACCACAAGACAACCCAAACTCACTCTGTGCCATCTTCCCTTTTTTGTTCTTCATTGTCTCCTCTCTCCTTGTCTCTCCCTCCCTCCCCCCTCTCTCTCTCTCTCTCTCTTTCTCTCTCCCTCTATCTCATTCTCTTTCATTCCCCGTCTCTACCCTTCTCCCCTTTTGTGTCTGCGTTACAGGAGATTAAAGACACGGTGGATGGACAGAGAATCCTGGAGAAGAAGGGAAGCTCTGCGGTAAGTGGAGGCCGACCACAAAAGACAGCGGCGGAGCGAGGGCGAACGAGAAGCAGAGAAGGATGGAGAGCGAGCGAGCGAGGAATGGGATGGTGGGATGAAGAGAAATGATTAGAGAGATGGAGGGGCTCCTCTCTCCATGTCCTAGTTCCACTCTCTCTCCCTCGTTTCTAAATTGACATGTTGCATCACAGACAACTCCTCTCGACCGCCCCAGACACACACACACACACTCTCTCTCTCTCTCTCTCTCTCTCTCTCTCTCTCTCTCTCTCTCTCTCTCTCTCTCTCTCTCTTTCTTCCTCTCACTCTCTCTCTTGCTCTCTCTCTATTTTGCTCTCCTCATCACTCTCCATCTATCTACCTTACTGGGCCGCTGCTCAGGTTCACCCCCTTAGGCCCTGCTTTGCCCTCTGTCTGTTCTCTCTCCCTCCTTCTTTTTCTAACTCCATCTCTCACTCGCCTCCCTTCCTCCACTCCTCCCCTTCCTGCTTCTTTCCCTTTCCTGCACTCTGCCATATGTCTTGCTCTCTTGTCCTGACTCTTTCCTTCTTTCTTTCTTTCTTTCTTTCTTTCTTTCTTTCTTTCTTTCTTTCTTTCTTTCTTTCTTTCTTTCTTTCTTTCTTTCTTTCTTTCTCTCTCATTCCTTTCTTTCCTTCCTTTCCTTCCTTCCTTCTCCTACCTCAACCCCCTCCTCTATCTCAGTCTGTATCCTCTATTCATTGTTACATCTTTTCTCAGTCCTCCTTAAGAGCCTCTTGTTCCCTCCCCCATCTCTTCCTCCGCTTTACTTTGCTCTCGTGCTGCGTGCACGTGGCGGCAAGCAAACACCCCATGCGTCGCATCTCATCGCCTAGCATCGCATGGCCTAGCATCGCATTGTCACATTGTCCCCCCTTGTGCTAATTAGCGTGTTAAGCGATCCACCTGACTTGTCCCGGGCGGGAAGAACACCTCGCACTTGCACATCACGCCCAGCAAGTGGCTGAGCACATGTCGCCGGGCTGAGCTGAGCTTAGCAGGAACTGTAGAAGGCCTAATGACAGAGACAGAGAGGGAGGGAAGGTGTTGTGTTAAGGAAGGAAGGAAGGAAGGGTGAAGGTTGGTTTCACTATATTACCTCATCTGAGGCTTAAGGACGGAAGGGAGGAAGGAATAGACACCGTCACAACACCTCTTTACTCTTTCTCCCTTTCTCTCTGACTCTCTCTCTGTCTCTGTCTCTCTCTCTCTGACTGTCTATCTCTCTCTCTCTGACTGTCTATCTCTCTCTCTCTGACTCTCTCTCTCTCGGCGTATCACGCCTTGTTGCCACCTGATGTACACAGCTTAGCGATTGTGGCAAAGTGTCTCGCTAGAACACGAGGCTCAGGTAGGAAGTTGCAGGTAAGGTGAGATAAGCGATCTGGTGCCAGGTGGCACATCCTTACCGCTCATCTGCCTCTCATTAGAGCTAAGGGGCACGGAGGCCTCTTCCTCTTACCCAGGTCCTTAACCCCACGTACCACCTGTTTTTATTACCCACAATGCCCCCGTGTTGTGTCATTATGCACCGATGGTGTGCCGTGCTGTGCTGCTCAAATGGCAGATGCACGCAAACGAAAAAGCTTCCCGTCACCTACCATGCCACCTGGTCTCATGTCATTAGGTGGCATTTGGGATAATCATGTACACACACACACCTACACACACGCACACATGCACACACACACACAAATGCTATTGCATGCACAGATGCCACACACGCATAGGTTTGACAACGCAAAGGCCTCAGAAATTTTAAGCAGGTGGAAGTGCCCTGCTTGCCTTCCCTCTCTGTTCCTCATCTCCACTCTACTCTACTCTCGCCTCCCCTTTCTATCTCTCCTTTATGTTTATGTGCCCAACTACCTTCTATTTATTTATCATGTCCTTGTTTTTCATTTTCAATAATTGTTGTCTTAGCTCCCATTCAAACTGTCTCCATGTTATACTCCCCACTGTAGAGTTGGGAGTTGCTACTTATTTTTCTCCTCCCTTGTACCCTTATGTAATATGCTATGTTACTATGGATCAGTCTAATTTCCCTCAGGATTAATTTAGTACATCTACTCTACTACTACTGTCTCCTACCAGCTACTCCACTGCTACTACTCCTCCTTTCTTCTCCTCTTTCAGTTATGGACCTCTCTGTTAACTGTGATGGGTGCATGTGCAGCTTTTGAGAATGCAGTAGCTTTAAAAATCCAGTTGCCCAGTAACAATTTCGGTAACACTTTATTTTAGGGATACATCTGTTAGCACTAATACATGCAATGTCCCTGTATAAGTAACTTGTAAGGCATGTACAAAGCAAAATCAAACATTTGTTAGGCATGTATTCGCAAATGTCTTGTTCATGCACAATAAGATATTTATTACCAATTAAACCTCAATAAGGACCTAGTAGGCCTTAGCGTTTGCTTAGTACATGCCTTACAAGTTACCTATGCAGGCATTAACATTGTATGTATTAGTGCTAATAGATGTATCCCTAAAATAAAGTGTTACCACAATTTCACATTTGATACACTTTTTAGCTGTCTTTTTTACCAAGAAAGTTCTCATCGCCCCCTCTTGTTGACACCTCTCCACTCCGCTCTGTCTCTTCCTCTGGCATGCAGCTGAAGGACCTGAAGAGGCAGCTGCACCTGGAGAGGAAGAGGGCCGACAAGCTGCAGGAGAGACTGCAGGAGATCCTCACCAACACTAAGACGCGCACAGGTGAGGCCACATTCACACCCACCATTCTTGGTGCGTGTGGTGCGGAAGTGTTTTATTTTTTTTAACTTATTCTGGGGATTAGGAATGCATAAAAACAGATTTGTCCTACCGGTCTGTGATTGTGTGGTACACGACTGAAATCTGTGTAGAAATGGAACTCTAACGTGTCCAGTCTGTGAGGTTTGTCCTATTGAAAACGCCACGTGTTGAGCGCTCTTTGCGGTGTGCTGTTTAAATGACATAAAGACACGTGCACACAAGACTGTAGGGCGTGACCGGCAGACTGGAACGCACCAATTGAGACATCACATACACGCTGCGTTTGTCCCGTTTCCACGTTGTGGGACGCTGTGTGTGTGTGAGAGAGGGGCCCATAAGAACACACCTGCTGCACAGGTAACACCTCACCTGCCCAGGTAAGACAAGACGCCAGTGTGTGTCCCAAGAGGTGGCTGACCCTCCACGCGGGCCAGCACGTGCCCCAACCCCATCAACATTGCGGTGTGCCTGGCGAGCTGTCACGGGCAGAAACAGGAAACACGCTAGCGGAAGATAAAGTGCCGTCCTGTGAAAAGGGAGATGGGGAGATGTTAGAGGACGAGGGGTGGTGCGCTCCGATCCCCTCCGCTCCCCTCTGCTTCAAGAGGTGTCTTCTCAAATAGTCTGGGAGCCTCCGGACGGGGGCCCTGTTACATCATGGGGTGCCATGAATCATTTACGGCAGGTAAGTGAATATGCAGAGCAGGCATAAATAAGGAAGCAGCTCCAACAGCCCTGAGCCCGAACCAGCCGGGTGCTGAAGACCACAAATTAGCCCACATCAACGCTCCGTGCTTCGCCCCCCGTCCCAACCCCCCCCCATCTCCACCGTTTGTCAAAACGCAGAGCAGCTCGTCCTAAGCCCCGGTGCTGATTGGTGTGGGTTTATGTCTTTAGTGTGGGGCTATACCGCTTCTTCGGGGGTGAAACCGAAACTGCTAAGGTACTACCAGCTGTCACCTGCGGTTTTGGTTTGGCTTTCATGGCACGACGTGCAAGTGGTATAGCGTGCTATGGAGCCCCGGCAGCTTGACAGCATAAGCATGTAGCGCCTACCGTGAATAAAGGCTGTAAGTAAAAACCTGTTATGCATGGCATGATTAAAACAATGCACAAGGGGATCCTGAACTTCCTCGCTAAGTCATAACCATGCAGTGCACTTACTGTACACAATCACTAGTGCTCACACTGAAATAATGTGCTGAACTGTATGATGTATAGTATACTGTCAGTGATGCGCATTGCAGATAAATGGCAAGCACACACAAGTTGAGGACAAATGTTTCTCATGGTTAACACTAGGGGTCGACCGATACAGGTTTTTTAATGGCCGATGCGATACCGATTTTTTTTTCATCACCCTTGGCTGATACCCGATTTCCGATACCCGATATTTGGGGCCGATATAGGTTTAAAAAAAGGTACGAAAATGACAAATAAACATTCCTTTAACATTATCAAATTGAGGTAGAACTTGTAACATTTAAACACCCACTCTAACAATCAAGTAATGTCTAACAATCAAGTAATAAAAAATAAAGTGTCTTGGTGCTTTTAAAAAAACCCGAATGACATAAAATAATAAATATTGCGTATCGGCCAAAACCACACGCGTATCGGCTGATACCGATGCACTTAAAAAATGCAAAGATCGTCCCGATACCGATATATATATATATTGGTCTACCCTTAGTTAATACCACAAAACAACATTGAAGAGAGAGAACATTTTTACTGTATGGTGTCGCCACTTAATTGCCATGTCTGGTACAGCTGTTGTACTTCAGAGGCATTATTGAACTTGCATTAACAGGGCGGCGTGTGTTGTTTCATTTTATGCGAGTGTTTTATCGGTCACGCGTCACTGCACAGCGTCTCACTGCAGTTTATCCCTGCGTGTTTTAATCCAATAGACCTGCATTGTAGGTATTGCAATTCCACATGCACCTCGTGTGTTGCTTTCGATCAGCGGTGACCTCGGTTATCTACAGGTCACATGGTTATGAACCGCTGATCCTTTTACTAGAGACCCGTGTCCCATGTTAATATCCAAAAGGTCAGCTGAAGGTCAGAGTCTACTGGATATTTTCTGCAGTACCCACCTCACAGCTGGATTGAGGTGTGACCATGTGTGACTTTTTTTTTTGTTCCATCTGATGGTTTTGAACAGCGACCAAGTGTTAATTGGAGCCATTGTGTGTGTGTGTTTTTTCCCCTTAGTAAGCGTTCTTCTTCTCCAGAAGCACCATCGCTATGCTCTATATGTACAGAGAATGGGGCCCAATAAAGATTTTTATCTCTGTCATGTTGGAAATGAAGTCAATTTACATTCTGTTCTGTGGCCACTGATTTGGAAAATTAGCTGAAAGCAAAAAGAGAAAAAAAAGGAGGGTGCTTCTTCCCCACTCATCCCACAATTATGTTTTGGTGCTGATTGGAGGTTAGGAGCAGTCATTGTAACACTCTTTATTGTCTTTCTTCTTAAAGATGACAGCGAAGTGCAGAGGAGTTTAACTCTTAACGGCTGTTGAAAAAAGATAATATACTTCCCATTTACTTGGACATCTGCGTATAGTGTCTGTCAGGCAGCTCACTGCTGTTGATGAGCCTTCAGCAGGATGGTTCAAGTCGATTAACCTTTTTGCCGCCCGCAACGGCCACATATTTGGCCTGCCCGTTAATCAACACAGTGCCTTTGTGGTCGACAGGAAGAGAAAAAAAACGGGTCCAAATTTAACACATGATATCCTAGTAGCTAGCGCTTGCAAAAACTTTGGTGGTGAGTGGTCTTGAAAAAAACAGTAAATCCTTTGGGGACACCCCTACCCCCTCTCCCCTCCCTCCACCACTCCCACCAGCACCCAGCCCAACCCAGCCCCTCTTCTTGCGCATCACTACGAGCTGTGGAGGGCTCTAAATATTTGATGGGCCCCCCCTTCTCCAAATGTGCCACAGAGCAATGCATACGCGCATTTGCTCTCCGCTGATTGTTGGTGATGCCAGGGCAATCCTCTTTTGGGCCATCCATAATTGAAGCGCTGCTGAATTTTTAATGGGTTTGCTCTACAGAAAGTTTAGAATCAGACATTTTAAAGTAGGCAAGCTTTATCTTTGTCATCTGTCCGGTAAGATCCTTAAAACGGGCGGTGTGTGTCAAACAAGCCGGCCAAGCGAACGCCCACACAGACAGGAAGTACAACACACACACACACACTGTTCACACACTGTACACACACACACACACACACACACACACACACACACACACACACACACACACACACACACACACACACACTGTACACACACACACACTGTACACACACACACACACACACACACACACACACACACACACACACACACACACACACACACACACACACACACACACACACACACTGTACACACACACACTGTACACACACACATACGCACACACACACACTGTACACACACACACACACTGTACACACACACACACACACACACACACCACACACACCACACACACACACACACACACCACACACACACACACACACACACACCACACACACACTGCACACTGTGCACACGCACACTGCACACACACACACACACACACACACACACACACACACACACACACACACACGCACTGTACACACTGTACACACTGTACACACCTCGCTGCTGCCTTGGCCGGCTGGAACATTTTGCTCAGCGGGGGTGTGCTGTAGTTTTGCGGTGGAACAGACAGCTCCAGTATAATGGCACACTCGCCGCAGAGAAGTTTAGGTGCAGAGACTGATCTAATACTGCCCGCTGCTTTCTGACTCTCTCTCTCTCTCTCTCTCTCTCTCTCTCTCTCTCTCTCTCTCTCTCTCTCTCTCTCTCTCTCTCTCTCTCTCTCTCTCTCTCTCTCTCTATCTATCTCTCCAGCTCTGTAGTGAATAGGAACTTTGTGTGTGTGTGAGTCCTCAGCACAACATAAATCTTGCAGACTGGATTTTGCATTATAGGCCTACATAATCTGCATACAACTCATGGTGTTTTGGCTTTATTCTGGGCATATTGCTTTAATTCCAAAAACAAATCTACCTCTCAAATGGTCCTGTTGCAAGTTCGAATCCCATATAATCCATGGGTGAAGTGCCCTTAAGCAAGGCACCTACACTAATCCCACATTGCTCCGGGGACTGTAACCAATACCCTGCACCTAAATAAGGGGGGTGTTAAAGGGGGTGGGTTCTGTGGTGCATCTTCTCTTATCGCTACTTTATATTTCTCTCTCCACTTTGCTTTCTGTCATCTCTCACTATGTCCTAAAGTTGGCCTAAAGTAGGCCTATATTAAGGCTTAAAATCTCCCAAAAATTAAACATTTGCTTTGGATAAAAGCTCAGTATAATACAATGCAATGTTGTGTGTGTGTGTGTACGCATGTGCACGTGTGTGTTGTGGTCCCTAGGCCTGGAGGAGCTGGTGCTGTCTGAGATCAGTTCCCCAAGCCGCACGCAGCAGACTGGGGACAGCAGCAGCGTCTCCTCCTTCAGCTACCGCGAGATGATGAAGGAGGGAGCCGCCAACCAGAGCACTAACAAGGTAAGCATAGAACACACACACACACACACACACACGCGCACGCGCAAGCGCGCGCGCGCACACACACACACAGAAGCACACACAAACACACACTCGAGCACACACGCACACGCACACGCACACAAACGTTAAGCACTAACAAAGTAAGCCCTATACAGACCACCGGCGCACACACACAGGCACACATACTTGTATCGTATGCATAAATCCATACTTACTACTGCAAAAAGAGGAAGGCGGTAGGGGCCACCCAGAGTGCTAACAAGGTAATGCCCTTATGCACCACACACACACAAACACGCACATACTGTCTTATTCTGATACTCATATACGCTTGCCTACACACAAACACATACTTTATGTGTGCTAATCACAGTCATCTAGGTAGTCAACACACGGTTTATCAATTCAGAATTGAATACAATTCAGACACTGAAGAAGATGTACATGTTGTAACATCGAAACATAAGTAACTCGTGTTTACACCAACTACAGTAAAAGATGAAGGATTAAGCCAGAGATTCTTTAAGTATATAGAGATATGCCAACATAATACTGTAGGTTTCTATGGGCACCTAACGTGACCAGGTTCCGGTCTGCCTAAAGGGGCGTGTCATAATGCTCCTAGCATTGAATAGAACAGTCCTTAGGTCTGCCTAGGTCTGCCTAAAGGGGGATTTCCCCCCCAATAATAGAACCCGGAAACAATGGGCCAATGGAACCTCTCTCTCTCTACTCTCTCTGATTAAGCTGCAGTGTTCTTCATACAAGCACTGTCCTCCAATGAGACACTTGTCAGCTGCTGGGGACATAAAGTCTCTTAACCTATGCAGTACACTCAAATCAGATGTCAGCACACACATACAACCAAACCGAAGCATTCAAACCAATCGGGGTCTCCATTGGCAACCATGGGCACTGTGTGTTTGTGTACTAGTGTGTGTGTGTGTGTGTGTGTGTGTGTGTGTGTGTGTGTGTGTGTGTGTGTGTGTGTGTGTGTGCATGCATGTGCCGAAGCATCCTGTTGCCATGCCAACCTGCATCCAGGACTCCTACCCAGCCAGATGGCACTTGCCACAAGCAGGCAGATAACCAGACAACCAGACAGACATCGCCAGGCAGGCAGACAACAAGTCATCGCCCGCTGGTGCGAATTAGACCTCAAATGAAGCTGCCTGCCTGCCTGCCCTGCCCCCCCTGCCGCCATCGACCAACGCAGCCAGATGCAGACTCCAGACGCCCGTCCCTGGGCCATTGATACACGAGTCTTCCCTTGTCATATCCAGGCAGCCGGGAGAGAGAGAAACCAAGCACGTGGTTCCATGTGCTCGGGTACCAAAGGACTAAAAATAGCAACAGCGGGTTGTAGAGTTACTACGTGTATAAATACTGGTCCCCTTGAAATAAACACTCTTGGCGCCGCCATTTTCAGTGTTTTTGCACCATCACATGTCTGGGAGAAGTGTCATTGCCTCATTTTTAAGGACGGAGGAATAAAAGTCAATTATTATTTAGCTATTAGGAGTGTGCCAGAGGATTTGGGTCAGGGGTTATTTTTTTCAGTTTTCAGAATAACAATTTTTCCCCCTCCTCACATTTTATTTTTCAAATT
The DNA here is from genome assembly GCF_034702125.1 of Engraulis encrasicolus. Lineage (NCBI taxonomy): Eukaryota > Metazoa > Chordata > Actinopteri > Clupeiformes > Engraulidae > Engraulis > Engraulis encrasicolus. The sequence goes on along the minus strand of NC_085866.1, from coordinate 35,001,179 downwards.
TTGGCTACATGTGAATGGTACATGATTTTTAGCACATCTGAACATATCTCAAGAGTGATGAAATTGGATGAAGATTAAATGTAATTTTATTGCATGCATATTTCCTCCATATTACATTTGACATGTGCCTTTATATCAGTGTCATAATCCTTTTCACCCAAACGATGAAACGCCTGCTCTGAGGTGCATATCTCTAAAGTGTAGCTGCTAACTACATTAGCTACTTTGCTGGTTTCAATGCAAGTTCCCGTTAGTAACTACCCAAGTTGCTAACAACTTTCAAGAAACACTCCCCTGATTGAGTGTTTTTCTAGTCAGATCCAGAGAGAGTTGGTCTGTAGAAGCTATACATACCACAGTAAAAAACAAGCGCAAAGACTTCCTTAGGAAATAGCCATATTTCTCAATATCCTCACATCAGAGAATGCATTTCCCTTTTTAAATCCCCAGGCTTGGTAATATTCTCCTCCGCCTCTTTGCAGGGGGTAGCTTTTTCTTTCCTTCTTCTTTGTTTATCGCAATGGCAGAGCCTTCCTGACTCTTTTTTCCCTCCGTGAATGCTGAGCCCACCATTTTCAACATTTTTTTGTATATACAGTATAATGTATTTCTTTATTTTTCAACGCCTTCCAGCGACTTTGGAAGAAGAGCCATCTTGATTTTATTTTGTTTCCCCAACTACGTGGTCTTTGTGAGCGGCCGTAGGATTTAGGGCAAAGCTGTTTGGGTTTCCAAAAATATTGCGGGCGAATAGAGCAGTCACTACTGTCACGGCTGGAAGGACTGATAAGGTCACACTGGCACTCTAAGACTGCTCAGTCACACACACACTACCCCACAGT
>NC_085866.1:34987837-34995337 GCF_034702125.1 Engraulis encrasicolus | reverse complement strand
TGCCTGACTACCTTTCAGCTCAATCGAACATGGTTTGTGCAATATGGGCAACATTGACGAGTGTCAAGTGAGAATCAAGTGACATTCATACATGCAGTACACGGGCAGTGAATGAAATATTGAGTAATGCAGTGTTGTGATCGTATAGGAGTGATCATATAGAGTGAGAAAATCATACACACCTCTGCTGTAACATGCACGCACGATCACACACACACACACAGGCTAAAACTATCTTGCACTCAAATATACTGACTCAGACGAACCTAGAGTATCACTTGCTCTCTCACTCAACATCACACATACACACACACACACACACACACACACACACACACACACACACACACACACACACACACACACACACACACACACACACACACACACACACACACACACACACACACACACACACACACACACACACACACACACACACATACACACACACACACACACACACACACTATATCTCACTCACATCACACACACCCGACTGTATCACTTACTCTCTCATTTACATTTACACACACACACCTGTTCACCTGATCTGAGATGAGTGGTGCGTATACACCATCCTTGTTTTTCACTTCAATGCGGTTGCGAGTTTCAGAGTCAAATTAGGTGCCTTGGCTCTTGTCCAAACTTTATAGAGGTAATTTAACAAACTGAATAAATCTATATTTTGCTTTGTTTTGTTGGGCAAAAATACTACAAGATCATATTAATTTGAAATGTACCTGGCTGATTTTCAATATTTCGTAGCCCGTAGGGTTGGAACAATTGGTTTTGAGGAGGCGATATACATCATCTTTGTGTCTCGAACACTGACATTTGCTTTGGAACTCAATTTATTAATGTTTGAATGTCAGTGACAGCTTTGAGAGAGGAACATGCTGAGGATGAGACAGAAGGGTCTGACTGTACACTGTGTGGTGTTATTTCCAAATCCTGCTGGAAACAATGTTGCAAATGTCTGCTGCTACTGTGACAAAAAACAAAGTGGATTATTATTTCGAAACGATATTAGTATGCAAGCACTCAGTGAGTGCGTATACATGCAGTTCAGTATCCCGAATATGATCAGGATATTACGTATCCCGACTTTGCGTTTGAGCATATATATTATAAACACTTCAGTATCCCGAATAAGCCCTTATTCAGGCTACTGAGAAATCGGGATATGCTAGGTGGAGTATTCCGAAAGAAGCCGGGATACTGACGCATCTACACACCTTATCCCAAATACAGGGGCTTTCTATAGAACGCTGTTGCTGGTATCCAGGCTACCCGCATTTGAAGAGAATTCTATAACAGCCAAGAATGTAGACTGAGATACAGTATAACGTTCTGTTATATAAACACATTATCCCGAATATGATTATAACTGGGATATGCCTCATATTCGGGATACTGAACTGCAAATAAACGCACTCAGTGACAAAGATCTGTTGATGTCTGTTAATATCCACAGTTCCAATTCCACAGTTTGAACGAGGCACAGAATCAGACCCGTTTGGACTGCATTGTGTAGTTTAATATATCATGTGGATTCTAAAATAAAAACTCAGACAATCCTCTCTCCTTTTCTCCTGTCTTGAACACACAAAAATACAAAATCACATGTTAAGGGTCTTCCCCGTGTCTTTGTCACATCACTGATGGAAAGAAACGTAACATAGGGAAACCAGAAGTGAGGGTGTCGTCACTCCCCTCTTGAACCCTCGGTGTGGGTAGCGACAGGACACTGCTGTGGGTCTTGTGCGTGTGTGTCTGTGTGTGTTCGTGGTAGATACTGTTTATTTTTTCCATATATCATCGGTAGGGGTGGAAAAAGCTAGGGGTGGGGTGTGTGTATATAAAGTCAGAGTATGACATTGAACTGTTGTTGCTGGGTTGAGAGGGGCTTTTGGGGACAGTGCAATGCTGGGCTGGCTCTACTGTTTCTGTTTTTGGAGCCATGCTCCGCGCCCCCCCCCTTTTTTTTCTCTCGCCTGTCAGGCAGGCAACAGCCGAACACAGTACATAGCCATAGAGCAGTGGTTCTCACAGTGTGGTCCGGGAACCACTGGTGGTCCACGAACAGAGCTCAAATCGTCCATGAAAACATTTCTACAAATGTAGTCAGCATTTCTAAGACAAGGTAGTATGGGCTGCATAACATTATTACAAGGTAAACATCATATCTAAACGTATTCTTTCTACAATAAACACTGGTCTGCAATTTTTGTTTAAATAAATAATTCAGTAGCCAGATCGTCACTGAAACAAAAAATTGGGATAAAGGGGTCCTTGGTCTGACAAAGTTTGAGAAATGCTGCCATTGAGCATCACACAGCACCATAGTATAGCAGCAACCCAAAGCCACGGGCCCTGTTTACCCCTGGCCCCATCCATTAGCCCTGCTCTCCGCTCACCGTTTGATTAATGGACATGTCTGACAACAGCATTGTGTGGAAGAACCTGAGGGGGTGCGTGTGAGGTCTGTGTGTGTGTGTTTGCCTTTGTGAGTTGTATGTGTTTGTATTTTTGAGGTGTGCATGTGTTTGGGGGGGGGTGTATTTGTGATGTATTTGTATTTGTATGATGTTACACGTGCATGCATGCATGTGTTCATGTGAAGTGTGTGTGTGTGTGTGTGTGTGTGTGTGTGTTTTCACATGAAGTGTGTGTGTGTGCACTGTAGCTAGGGGTGCGTGGGTGGGATGGATGGGTTGGCGTGTGTGTGCACTGTAGCCAGGGGTGTGTGGGTGGGATGGATGAGCGTTGGCGTGTGTGTGTGTGTGTGTGTGTGTGTGTGTGTGTGTGTGTGTGTGTGTGTGTGTGTGTGTGTGTGTGTGTGTGTGTGTGTGTGTGTGTGTGTGTGTGTGTGTGTGTGTGTGTGTGTGAACCCATCATGCACTCAGGGCAGGGGGTTGTTTGTGTGGGTTTAGGTGACTGTATATGTAACGGTGATCCGCGTCTTGTTTGTGCCGCCTGTCAAGGTGAAACACTTGGAGGTGAGCTGCTCCTCGATGGCAGATGACATCTGTAAGAAGAGCGCCATCATCGAGACCTACGTCAATGTCAGCAGGAGAGGTAAGAACTGAACCTCCACCTCTCCTCCTTTCCTCCTCCTCTCCCCTTCCCTATCCCCATCAACCCTCCTCCTCTCCACCCCTCCACCTCTCCAACAACCCTCGTCTCCTCTACCCCTCCACCTCTCCACCAACCCTCCTCCACTTCACCCCTCCACCTCTCCAACAACCCTCGTCTCCTCCAACCCTCCACCTCTCCACCAACCCTCCTCCTCTTCACCCACTCCACGCTACAGTACACCCCCTCACCCCTGTCCCCTCACCCCGTCCCCCCTCCCCCCCCCCCCTCTGACCTCTCCGTCCTCTCTTCAGGGCTTTTTTTTCTTCTTTTTTTCATTTCTTTCTTTTTTTTTTTTAAGTCCCCCCCCATCCCCAACCCCAACCCCCACCAACCAGACCGGCCAGATGACAGTTGCTTGGTCGACAGATTTCGCATACGCTCGGATACACCTCCTCAGTTCTTCTTTTATTCAGCACACGCTGACAGCTGAGAGAGACGGGGCAAAGCGGAGCACGTCCGCACGACTCTTGTGTGCTCATCTGTGTGCGTGTGCGCGTGAGTGTGCGAGTGCACGTGCGCGTTCATGCGTGCGTGCGTGTCAGGTGGTAGCGTCCAGCTCTGATGAACTACTAGTGCTCAGCACTGTGCAGAACGGAGGCAGCAGTGGCTCTGACTTCACAATCAGCCAAACTTTAATTGAGATTCATTCAAAATGACAAGTGTATTAATAATCATTAGAAGTACTCTTAAATGTAGATCCTCTCCATTACGACCTGTCTCGGGGTTTGAGTTCAGCCACGGAGGCAGGCCGCTGTCTGTGATCTGTATATACCCTCTGAGTCTGGCGTTAAGGTTATTTTAGCATACTCATGTATTTTAGCATGCCTCTTTTTTGAACAGCCTCGATGAAGATCCTCGGAAAAGATGCAAATTCGTTCCCCATGTAACTGCTTTATATGGGGAGCACATCTGTTCTGGTAATTTGCTATTTAGACAGCGTAGATAGCCCGGATACCCCCCGTCGGATAGCCCCCGCCAAATACATTCCTCGTGTGCATACATTATTTGGTGTAGGGCTTACAAATGCGAGGAAAACGTCGAAATAACATCCCATCAACATAAGAATAATGACCTTATTTGCTTTGCAATGTTATTCCGCTTAATGTTTTTTCTCTCTACAATGTTCTCACGTTGACGTCTTCAGACTTGAGATGTGTTTTGACAAACGGCGCGTGTCCCTTCAGCTTTATGCAGAAACAGATCATTTCTCTCATCCGTGCTGTTGCCAAGCATGCCGGGTTCTATTATTACGTTTTGAACTTGTCTAAGCAGAATGTGCCTTAAACGTTTCGGCCTCTGCTGCTATTTATAATGCCGCTATTTTTGTGTGGAATGGGAGGAAGCGCGGTGCGCTTGTGTACGTGTGAAAAGGCTCTGTTTTTGCTATTAAAAAAATATAAAAATGTGCAATGATGATGGTTCTGAGCCGTTCTTGGGAGTTTTTTTAATGAGTTTTGCTCTAATGAGGAATTTGGGGTGCAGTTTGGCATTGTGCTGCTATTTTTTCTGGGTGGGATGGCATCCCATCAGTTGGAGAAACCACTGGCGTACGCACAAGCGCACACCGGTTCACACGCGCGCGCGCGCGCGCACGCACGCACGCACGCACGCACGCACGCACGCACGCACGCACGCACGCACGCACACACACACACACACACACACACACACACACACACACACACACACACACAAGCGCACGCACACACACACCACCACTGATTCAGCTGCTGCGAATGCATCCCAGCCCATAGCCCATAGAAAAAGGACACATCTGTCACTCTGATAATGCCAGGCAGTGCCACCAGAGCGATGAGAAAGACATTAGGATGCGCTGCCATAATGAGGGAGAGAGCTCCAGTGCATGCATCTGAACTGTAGTGCTGTGGTGTGGTGTCACCGAGGAAGGATGATCTTAAAAAATGATGGAAGTGTCAGAAAAGATGAATTCTGCCTGCTTATGAGGTACTAATTCTGCTCTCCATGGAAACCTATTGTGGCAGAGACTGTGCAGTCCATAGTTCAGAGGGACGTCACCACTGTTTTAGTTTCAAATCGGCTAGCTAGCTCCAATCAGATATGTGTATTCATATTAATTTTGCTCAATTAGACGCCCATTTTTGTCAGTATAAACCACAAAGACTAATCTGCCTTTTTGTATCCACTATTTGTTTAAAATCTTAATCAGAATTTGTATCTTAATCCAAAATGTACGTGTTAAAGAAGTCTGGTAGCAACATGTTGTGTCTGTTGAAACAGTTGGTGTGCTAGTGTTATCGTAATATAGTCGTAGAGATACTTTACTGTTCCCGAAGGAAATTAAGGGTTAGTAGTAGAGCAAAGTCTCCTCTTCTCTGCAGTGACTGCAGCAACTTTGCTTTTGGATAAAAAAAAAGAAATGCACTCTGAAAGCGCCATGCCTTCCTTCACATTAAGGTTTGACCATCATAATTAATGCCTGTCGTATGTCCACAGCCATCCATATCGAAAAAAGTAATGGAGCTTGGTGTTCTAACGGGCGCCGACATTAAGGCAGATAATGAAATTGCTTTAATGAAAGTGATCAGTTAGTGAAAGCCACACACACAATCTTGCTCTCTTTCTCTCAACAACAGATGTAGTGTAGTGTTGTGCAGTGGTGTTTGCTCCTGCCGCCATGTTTTGATAGCAGAATACACATGCACACACACACACACACACACACACACACACACACACACACACACACACACACACACACACACACACACACACACACACACACACACACACACACACACACACACACACACACACACTGCGTGCCTGCTCCCTCCCTGGCTGCCTTAAGTGTTGGTTGTGTCTGGTTGAGGAGTCTGGGGCCAGTTCATTTCACCTGGCCTCTGCAGGGCCAGAGGGCCCCCCTGTTCACTCCTGTAAACTTTCTAGTAAAATTAGATTTCTTTTTCCCAGAGTGTCTACCGGAAAAAACTTGTTCAGAGTGCCCCAGTTTTTTCCCAGCCATGGATCTAGTCCAGCCTGCTAGGGAGAGGAGAGGGGAGAGGAGACTCGATTGCAGACACATGCGTGATGCATAACACACCCGTAGCCACTCCACTCACCCACCCGTCTGCCTGCCTGGCTGCCAGCGCCAGTGCCTGCTAGTGGCTGCCTGCTACTTTTAAGTGTGTTTATGCACACAGGCAGGGAGGAGCAGTCATGCTCAGTAATATCATGCCACATGGCACGCTCCCCTTTCAGACTTGCGTGACACTGAACTGTACTGGGGCTGGTCCTCCAATCACAACCTCGCACATCATTCGGAGCACGCCCTATAAAATTGTGATGCCAATGTGTCTGACGACCCTGGGAGTGTGATATATTTTTTAAATTCAACATGAATTTTTTGGCAGTTTTCTCCCACCCGGGAAGTGACTTAGTCATTTTCTGTCAGAGGTAATGTTCTTCTCCGCTTCCTTGTCCTCCTCTCTCTACTTCCCTCATAGACAGTACGTATAGCGCTGAAAGTCTAAAATATTCACTCGTTGACTATACTGCTATACTGTAGTTTTCAGAGTTTTTTGTTGTGTTTTTTGTTGTGTTTTATTTTTTCATGGCCATGAAAACAATAAAACACAACAAAAAGGATTCTAAGTGTGCGGACTCCTCACTCTGAAACCTACAGTTGACCTTCATCCTCCACCTTTCCCTGGGATGTGCACAATCCTCTCCTTCAACTATACTGCTGTACTGCACTACAGTATGCAGAGTGTGAATTGCAAAGTTTTCTTCCCTTCAAGCAGAACTAGTGCATTATACAAAGTGTGTGAATGAACGCTTCGTCCAGACATTGACCAGTGCCAGTGGTTTTCTTGCATTCTGTTGTAGTCTACCATACTAAGTGAACACTTGGTCTACATATTGTGCAGTGCTAAAGTGCTCTGGGTGGTGTGAATTGCACAGTTTTGTGTCCTGCATTCAGTAACAGTGCACCCTACTAAGTGTACACTTTGTCCAGACATTGACCAGGACAATAGTGAACTATGCAGACTGTGAATTACACAGTTCTGTTGCCTGTGTTCAATATCGTGCACCATTCTAAGTGTGCACTTTGCTGAGACATGGCTCAGAGGAGCTATGCTGCACTATCTAGAGTGTGAATTACATAGTTTTGTTCCCTTCCTTCAGTAATGGTGCACTGCAATAAGCTTCCTATACAAGTGGACTGTGCCTTTGGTCCAGACATTGTCCATTGACTGTCCGTGTGAGGGTCCCTCCCTTTGCAGAGGCCACCAGGAGAGGAGGGAAAAAAGAAAAAGAAAAGAAAGCTGGTGCTGCTGCTACCACTGCCGCATGCTGCCACCTCAGAATCATTTAGTG
>NC_085866.1:34982837-34985337 GCF_034702125.1 Engraulis encrasicolus | reverse complement strand
CACACACACACACACACACACACACACACACACACACACCCTTGTTGTCCTCTTGATCCTGTGAGTCTTCAGAGAGTTTAGGGGCAGTGCAGAGCCTGCCATGCAGCTGCATCTGAAGCCCGGTACTGTGCTGTAATGTTATTAGGATTACTTTCCTCCTCTGCTCTCCTCTGTGGAAGCCCCTCCTGAGTTTGATGTATATCTGAAATGCAGGGGAATGGGGCCCCGCGCGATCAGACCGGATAGACTCACTTCCACTAGCTGCGGCAGTAAGCGTTTATTCAGAGCATTTGCTCATGTCTCTGATGTGTAAGCTCTGCTGCAAACCACAGATGAAACACGGCTTTACAGTACACCTCTGCTGTGAGTGTGCGTGCGTGCGTGTCTATCTGTGCGTGTGTGTCTATCTGTGCGTGTGTGTGTGTCTATCTGTGTGTGTGTCTATCTGTGTGTGTGTCTATCTGTGTGTGTGTGTCTATCTGTGCGTGTGTGTGTTTATGTGTGTGTGTGTGAGAGAGAGAGTGCACACACGCCTACGTGACTTATTTTCCAAACCTCTGCTTTCCCCCAGCACAGCAACTGAACATGTGCGTCAGGTGAAATTTGATTTCCTCTCTGCATTTCAGAGTGGTTCAGATGAAGACACTTCTCAGACAAACGAGGAGGAAACAAGGTGCTAAACGTCCCGTGAATTTGTCAAATGAATAATTCAAAATTGGAATTGAAGAGTCTACAGTGTTCAACAATGCATTCATTTAGTGTCTTCTATGAAAATGTTTGTTTTCGATTCAGTAGATCAGGATGAGACCAATAGTTGTTCTCCATGCAGTTATTTTGTGTGCAGCACTAAACTAAATTAACTAAATTCATGTTGAGCATTTGTGAACAAAGTTAATACTGGCAGTAGATTTTTTTTTCCCGATTATGTTTTTGTGTTTTGCACTAAACCATTAATGTGACTGCTCTGTAGAACAGTGGGGAGAAATCAGGCAATTCCACCACCTGTTATTGTCTTAAGGTTAGTAGACTTTAAAGCGATACTGCACCATTTCAGGGAATAAGCTCAGTTTGCATAGTCCCCTTCAGAAATTATTTTTGAGTTTTACCTTTCTCTTGTACTTCCAGCTGTTTTCTGATCCTCCATTTTTATCTCTACCCCTACGCCTACACCTTCCCCTTGGCCCTCATCCCTTCAAACAGAGCCGTAAGGGGTAGGCCTTGAAGCGCAACCCCTATGAATTGAGACAGCCCTTCAGCAATCACAGAATGACACCCATATCACGCCAAAACCAGCTTCTCTATGGTTAAACCGACAATATTGGTTGTAAATACTTGCGCAACAAAAAAGGACATTAGCAGTTGCAAGACCCTCGCAACTCCTTCACAAATGACCTGCATTAGGTGGACGTTAAGCGATTTTCTTTATGTGCGTTTCATGGAGAAAATGACCATTACACATTGGGACAATGTTAAAATTAGTACAATGCAACAATTATTACAACTGTACAGCCGTACAAAGATACTTTTATTTATATGCGGTGTGGTTGCCGCTTCTTTTTAAATGCATTTGCAATGCATTCAGGGAAATCACTCTCACCCCTCCGTTTGAAGTGTGCCTTCAGAAAATCTCCGTTTGAAGGGGTAGAAGGCCCTTCCCCTTAACCATTCCCCTTTGTCTGAGCTTGAATTGGGACGGCACTAGCCCTTTTCATGAACGTGCAAATCGAAGGGGAAGTTGAAAGGCATAGGGCTAAGGGGTGAAATAGGGATTCGGCCTAATTCTACCTCCAAACTAGCATACATCATTGAATGTTGATATGTATTAAGTTCATTATGTCTAACTGTTTAACTTAAACACTTAGGGGTTTCTTTTGCCTTAAAACATGTAAAAGTGTGTTACTTCCGTCTTCATCAGAGGGTCACTGTGATGTTGATGAGTGACGTGCTTTAAAAACAGCTGACCACAACAACATCAGCTGTTTTTAAAGCATGTCACTCATCAACATCACAGTGACCCTCTGATGAAGACGGAAGTAACACCGTCGAAACATGTCAGGTAAAAGATAAAAACTTGTACATGTCTCAAGGCAAAAGAAACCCCTAAGTGTTTAATATCATTGAATGTTATGGGTCCAGCTAGCAGTTAGCTGGATCCATAAGATTCAGCGATTAGTGCTAGGTTGGAACCTCGCCAGACTAAGAGAATGATTGAAAGAACAGAAGAAGGCTAAGAATCAGTTATTTCACTGAAGAAGTGTAGAATGTGCTTATTTCCAGAAATGGTACAGTATCACTTTAAAAAAAAGAAAGCAGAGCGAAAGAGAAACTTTGGAACCAAAACAGAAAGTGAAAAAAGAGAAAGCCAGTGTGATGGATTGCAGGGTGGCCGCGGTGTGAAACAAGTCTGTTCCAGTGAACAGGTCAGACTCATTCATAAAAGTCTTGTGGACCAGTGCACCAGCACATTTCCCCAGGTATCAGATTAGGAAATGGACAAATT
>NC_085866.1:34965337-34977837 GCF_034702125.1 Engraulis encrasicolus | reverse complement strand
AGACAGACAGGAACACACACACACACACACACACAGGCACACACACTCAGTCTCATACACTTCAGTGCACTGGATTCCAGTACACATGCACAGACAGTCAGACACACAGAGACGCATATAGTCTTCCACACACACCAGCTCACCAAAGACACACACATACATGCACACTCACACTCTCTCTCAGTCATAAGAAACGCTTAGTTATACACCAAGACACTCAGACCTGCACATCTTCATACTCTAAGCTAAGGCACGCACATCCACCCAAACTGAGGGGTGTGACCGTGACTCCTCTTGCCTTGGCCCCCTGCTGCGCGCCCCAGATGGAGCACTTGAGACGTCTGCCCTTGGTTGGGAAGTACACACACACACACACGTACACACACACGCGCACACACACACACTCATGCACACACTCATGCACACACTCACACGCACACAGAGAGATACACAGTCAGAGACATGCACGCACACGCACGCACGCACGCACACAGGGTGTGGTGCAGACTCCAACCCCCCTGCTGTGTGTCTGAGTTTGTTGCACTTGAGGCTTCTCTACCCTCTCACCACCCTTCACACACTCTCACACACACCCTTGCACTTTGGGGGAAAAGTGCTACACGCCTCATATTTGAGGGAGCTGTTTAGCTTGCACAGCTTATTTTCAGACAGCATTTTAGACGTACAAATCACCACCCTATCCCCATTTACTCCCTTCCCTCCCTCCGACATCCTTGTTTATTTGTTTGTTTGTTTGTTTATGTGTTTTGATGACCGAATCGCTGTGACTGATGGCAATCTTTTCCGGCCATTGAGCGCTGTAGAGCAGGAAAGGCCATCCAAGCGTTCGTCCGTTCGGCAGGACATCTGAGCTGCGGCTGGGTAACAAGTTGCTGCTGAGTTGGCTGGCTTGCATCAGGTGGAGGCAGAGGCAGGTGGCGCTGATACAGGATGACTGTTGGCAAACACTCGCTGGGCTCCAACAGCATGTTTAGATGGAGTCTAGTCTGGGGCAGCAGGTCAAACAGACAGCAATCGACCAGACACGATGCGGGGAGGTTTTAAATACACACAGTATGATGTGTGTGGTCTGAGCTCTGAGAGGCAAACAGGTGGCAAAGATACAAGAATGACTGTTGGCAAACACTCACTGGGATTGAACAGCATGTTTACATTGATAGTCCGGGTCAGGAGGTGAATTGGAGGACAATCTACCAGACAGGTTATGTGTTCAGGATGTAATACTACATGCAGCACAGTATGATGTGCGTGTGATTTGAGTTCTGAGCTGGTTAGCAAGTAGCCAAGCTTACTCACATCTTGTTGAGGCAGGCAGGTGGCACTGATAACAGGATGAATGTTGGGCCCTCGCTGGGGCTTCAAAAGCATGTTTGGATTGATGGCTGACAGGTGAGGTGAGGTGGAGAGCAATCGACCAGACGGATGGTGGCGAGGCTGGGAGAGGACGTGCACGACTGCATTTGAACCCTGTCGTGTCTATTTCTATGCAGGTGTGCATGTGTATTCTTGTGTGTGGGAATGTGTATTTGGTTGTGTTTGTGTACTGCGTGTGTAAATGTGTGTATGTAAGGAAAGGGATCTAATCTCAAAAGAACAAATTGCACAGGGTAAGAATCGCCACCCAATCGTTAGTTAGGGCACCTGAGCTGCGTCTGGTCTAGTAACAAGTGTATAAGCTTGCATCAGGTTGAGGCTGGCAGGTGGCACTGAGACAGGATGGATGTTATCAAACACTTGCTATGCCTGAACCGCATGTTTAGATTGTAGTCTGGGGCAGCAGGTCAAATGGAGGGCAATCGACCAGACGTGATGTGGCGAGGATGTTATACATACAGTATGATGCGTGTGGTCTGAGCTCTCAGCTGGTTCACAAGTGGTTGAGCTACAGTGTAGCTTGCATCAGGTTGAGCATGCAGGTGGCACTGATAACAAGAATGCATGTTGGCAAACACTCACTAGCCTTAGAATTGCATGTGTAGTCTGAGGCAGCCGGTGAAAGGGAGAGCAATCGGCCAGCTGAGGCTGATGCTTTTATCCAAAGCGACTTAGTTATTTTACAGGGTATTGGTTATTGTCCCTGGAGCAATGTTGGGTTTGGTGTCTTGCTCAAGGAGTAAGGATAGGTAAGGATGGGATTCGAACCTGCAACCCACAGATCTTGAGGCCACCTCCCTAATCATTAAGCCACGGCTGCACAGGCATATGATGTGTGTTGTCAGAGCTGAGCTAGCTAGTTAGCAAGTGCCTGAGCTAGTTCACATCACATAGAAGCAGGTCAGTGTTTTCTGCAGAACACCATGATGGTTTTAAAGGCTATGCTCTGCAGAATTCTGAAATACATGAAACCCTCTGAAAATAAATAGCTTGTGCATTTCTTTGTTAAACATGCTTTTTAAATTACATACTCAGTGCAAAAGCTTTATCTGTTCCAGGAACCTAATCGATGTGTTTGTATTTCTTGTCAAGGTGACCTCCTTAACAATGAACTGCAAACCCTGCAGGTGACACTGGTACTGCCTGAATGCTGCCTACTGAACTTGAGCAGCATATTTAGAATGAAGTCTGAGTGAGTTGAGAGGTGAAATGGAGAAATGAAGCAATCGACAAGACAGACAGGTTGTGGAGAAACTAGCTGTGATATGATGAAAGTGAATGTGAAGGTCCCACTGGGGAAGTTCTACTGTCACTGTGACACAAGTCGAGCTCTGTGCTGGTTAATCACTTCCCCATCTCACCTGGCGGTGTCAGGAATCGAATCGCCAATCTTCATTACATTTCACTTAGCTGACGCTCTTATCCGAAGCGACTTACATTACATTGGTGAGAGAGAGAGAGAGAGAGAGAGAGAGAGAGAGAGAGAGAGAGAGAGAGAGAGAGAGAATGTTTTTGAGAAAGAATGTGTGTGTTCGAAGTCAGGGGTAGGCTTTAATATCCATCCTGTATGGCATGCCCATCCCATCTCACCGCCAGCCGGCGGCCATGACAGGTCTCACTAACACAGACAGGAAGCAGACCTGGCGGCCATCCAGTCGTCAGCAACTCGTCCGAGTAGCGTTTTCCACCCATTAGAACGGGGCGGGGTGGAGTGGTGGAGCTTGATGGAGAGGAGAGGAGAGGAGGGGAGGACCAAGACACACACACACACACGCACACACGCACACACACACACACATACACAGGCTCTCCTGTACAGTAGGGCAGAGAAGAGAAGTGGGGTGGGGTGGCCTTCAGTGGAAAGGGTAGGGTAGGGTAGTAGGTGGGCAGGGTAGTCCTCTGCCGCCATCGTATATCTTGCCCTCCTCAGGAAGACTTGTCTCAGCTCAGATTTATCCAAGAGAGGGAGAGGAAGAGGGAGAGGGAGAGGGGCCCCCTGACGGTGCTACCCCGGCCCAGCCTTTCCCTTCCCTTCCATTCCCTTCCCCTCCCTGCCCGTCTTAATGGGGATGAATGCGGCCGGGGCGATCAATGGCTGAGCAGTGCCCGATCAGCTGACAGGTGTGGATTTTCCAGCCTTGATGTCATTAGCGGCCGGCTTTTCTGATGCCGCCTCTGGCATTAGCGAGAAAACACCCGAGGATGCCAGTATGTGCAGTATGTGCTCGCTCGTCATCGCTCTCCTGTAGCGGTGGCGTAGCAATGCGGACAGAGGGGAGGCTCTCTCGTGAAACCACCCTGCCATACCACCACTCCCGCCCCACCCCACCCCACCCCTCTCTCTCTCCACTCCCACTCTCACTGCACCACACCACACTCATTTCCACTTCGACTACCCCAGCCCCTGTCTGTGAGAATCCATTATTTACCACAGGCTGGGGTTTTGCTTGCTGGGTCGTCCCGAGTCCTAACAGAGTGGGAGAAGGCAGGCAGACAACATTACGGAAGTAAAGGAGTAAGAAGACAGACAGTGACGGTTGTTAAACTGCGAGCTCTTCCTAGTTTTCCTTTGAATTTAGATGACAGGATAAGAAGTACTCTGGATAAGTGTTGTCGGGAACACTGTTGTGGTCCTGTTAATGACGAGCATCAAAGATGTTTTGTCAAAGACAGCTGGCTGGTTGCATGACGCTGATGGAAACTGCTTGTTTATTCTGAACACATTGTTTTTTTTGCAGCTTACAATCTGCGGTTCTGAAATGAATAAAAACAGAGTTTGCCGTTGTAATAGTAAATTGATGAGTACCTGCTTGTTAAAAAGTAAAACAGGAAAGTGCTGTCAGTCCATCGTACATACACAACACAACAGACTGAAACTGACCCTCGGAGACGCTTCTGAATAATCTAGTACTTACTGTAAGGGAGCTAGGGTGTGTTGTTTACTGTCATAACACCAGTGCCTGGTTGGTAAACAAAGAAGGCAGTCTCATAGAACGTAGTCATGTTTGTTTGCCATTGTTAAATGTCATTAGATTTGACAACAATGATATGATAATGAAGTTCTGTAGTGCTTGTTGGTACACTGGCATTGCTACTTTATACTGTAGATCTCGCAAATGGGTATGGATATCGTCCATATATTTCATATTTCATATTCCATATAAATATATTTTGTAAAAAAAACACATGGATTAAATCTTAAATACAGTGCGCACACATTACAGGTGTATTGCTACTTCATGGGCAGAAGCAACGGTAATGGAGTAGATCAAAGTCATCTTGAAACAAATAAAAAGGTAAATATGGTTTAAAACAAATGTTGGGATTTAATAGGGGCCAGATTTTTATTCTTCACCCACCTTCTGCCTTGCTCAGTTATTTGTTTCTTTGTGGTATCAGCAGTGCTTCATAAGTGTTGTTAATAATAGATATGGTTAACATAAAGCTTAAAAAAATGATTCAATCTCCACCTCCTTGACACCTCCTGCCACTCATTTGTCACTCACTCTTCCATGCAAATGCATAACACACACACACACACACACACACACACACACACACACACACACACACACACACACACACACACACACACACACACACACACACACACACACACACACACACACACACACACACACACACACACACACTTTGTAACATACACAAAACGCCACCCACGTTTTCTGAGATCCAGCTCAGGGGGTGCTTGGCTGTCAGCGATGTTTACCCTCAGCCTTCCACCGGTGACACAAATGTTGAGCCTGGCCTCCAACCATCCAAGCTGCACGGTCAAAGGTTAGCCGCTCCTCCAGGGCAGGAGTTAATGTCTCCATCCACAGTGACATGACTGTCACTCGATACTTAATTTGCTTCACTGGCTGGACCAGGCTGTGCTCGGCTGGGTTGGCTAAGGCTGAACTGGGCTGGGGCTGGCCGGGAAAGCCCTATTTTTCCTCCTCACCGTGTGTGAATGAAGCACTGTGTCTCCTGGAAGCCGCTCAGCAAATCTTGACCCGCTGATCTTGGCTGTGTCTTACACCGTTAACCACATTAGCAGGCACTGTTGGAGTATATCAAGACGTGGAGGAAGAAGCTGAGATGCCATTTCACAGCCACAGTGGGGTGGGGTGGGGCAGTGTTAGCTGCTTGATTTTTGTCGGTGGTCACACAGTAACGTGATCAAAATGAACTGCATTTTCTTCTTACGGCAAGGAGGCCATATGGCTATCCTCTTTTGTTGGTTTTGTTTGTTTGTGACTCTAGTGGCTATAGAAGGATTGAAATGACAAAATACGTTAGAATCTGGCAGACTTCAGTACTGATTCATTTTTGGCAATGATCAGTGGGCAATTTGGCGGAGGTCTGCGTCCTCTGACTGCCCGTCCAGGTTTTGATTTTTATTTGACTTCTGCGTTAGTTAAACAGGTCTCACTCAGCAAGCATGGGTCGCCGCTGCTACCACATAGACGTAGTTGTGAGGGTTGTGATTTGAGTTGAGTGATCTCCGCAGCAGACTGAGTCGGTGGCATTGGGTGTTGCAGCGCGCTGTTGGCAACTGCTAACAGGTCTCCCTGTCTGTCACTCTCCACTGGAGAACAGCTTGGCAGTTTACCCGCCCAGGGAACCTGACCGACCGGCTGATGGAGGAGGGAGGAAGGTGGGGAGGGATGGAGGGAGGTGGAGAGGGAGGAATGGAGGGAGAGAGGCAGAGCAAGAGCACCCAAGCTTTGCAAACAGGACTCCCCCATCTTGTTACACGGTTTGACGCTCGTTCGTACTGACGAGCGACAATATCGCTTACCGTACAAAAGCAAAGCTTGTGTTCTCAATTAATCACCGGTTAAGCCATCTGTTTCATCTTTTAAAGGCTGCGTTGCTTGTCCAATTACGGTACAACACGGTAATGGCGTCCAGGTATTTGTTTCTGGTGGCAGCCGCTCTGAAATGGTAGCGTAATGTTATTCTACCTTTTTAATTTGATTTTGTAGTCCTGTCATCTCTGTTAGACAAGTTGCTGTGGCGGTTACCGTATGTTGCCGTTTGTGTGTGTTTTTTTTTGTTTGTTGGCACTTTCAGTGTGTGTGTGTGTGTGTGTGTGTGTGTGTGTGTGTGTGTGTGTGTGTGTGTGTGTGTGTTTTCATGATGTGTGTGTTTTCATGGTGTGTGTGTGTTTGTTTTCATGGTGTGCGTACGTGCATGCATCCCTGTTTTTAGAAGCGACGCCACACGTCTTGATGTAGCGCTGCTCTCAATTTACCTGCTGCTGTGCAGCCCGCTACCTTCCACACTTTTGGCACCACATGCATCCTCTTAGCCACCTGCTGCTCTGCCACAAGGAGCAGGAGGAGGAGGAGTGAGGAGGCGAGAGGAGGAGGAGGAGGTGGAGGAGGAGGAGTACGTAGAGGTGGAGGTGGTAGTGGAGGAGGACAGGTTTTATCTGCCTCACACAGAAGAGCAGCAGCGCTATCTTGTCAGGGAGCCAGGGAAACGGGCGAGCGAGAGAGCGCCCCGAGTCTGTCACAGCCATGGCGTGTGTGTGTGTGTGAGTGTGGTGTGGTGTGTGTCTTTGTGTTTGTGTGTGTGCCCAAGCGTTCCTGTGGTGGGTTTCTCGGCAGGCCCACAAAGACATAGGATTTGGCGCAGCACTCACCCCTGCTGAGGCCTGCGCAGGCAGGCACTTTATTCTCTCTGGCTTCTTCTCCTCCTCTTCCACCTCCTCCTCCTCCTCCCCTCGTCTTTCTCTTCTTCTGTGAAAAAAGAAAAAAGAAACTCCTTCAATGTCCTCCTGATGTGGTGCCATCCCCGCTCTGCATATTCATGGCCTAGTGTCAGAAAGTCGCTGTTTCGCAGGTTGAGTGTATTTAACCTTCTTCTCCAGCTTTCCTGCTACTCTTGAACTCTTTTTTTTTTTGGTTGTTTTTCTGAAAGAAATGCTAAATAAAGATGGAACGTGACGTTTGGGTCATCTTATTGTCAAGCTAGGTTTTTATCCATTGACCTTGTGTGACTATGTGTGTCCATAGGGCTACAATCTGATGTGACGTCTGTCTTAGCTGGCGGAATATAGGCCTACAATGTGAACCTTACAGATCATCAACATCTACCATACTCATCACATTATATTTAGCTTTCTTCAAAGTGACTTACCGGTACTTATTTTAGGTGTCTTGCTTAAAAATCAAGAATGGAAGGTGCAGGGTGCACCCACATTCTTCCCACTGGATTTGAATCTGTTTCCAAGACAAACTAGCCAAATGTTATCGCATGCTTCAATGTCCTTTAGCCAGTGAGTGCTCTTCTTCAGACTTCCTCTGAATTCAGACAGTCTATGCAAACGTCACTAAGACTATTAGGGTACACAAGAGTACTCGTTTAATAAAAATCTATTCTGATTCTGTCTTTCCCCTGCCTGTCTTTGTCTCTCAGCGAGTGTCTTAGAGTCGGCTTCCAAAAACAGATCTCCTTCTGTCCTCAGTTCGTCCGCATCAGCCTTTGTCCCTCCACGTAATTGATAACAGATCTTGGGCCAATAAAAAACTCATTCTGATGCTGTCCTCCATGTCTGTCTCTGTCTGTCTATCTGCAGACACATCAGTGTCCTTGGCCTGTTAAAAAAATCTGTCCTTCGTCCTGGTCTTGGAGTGCTTTAGCCAATAAAATCTGATTGTCATTCCGTCCTCCCTGTCTTGTCTCTTGTCTATTTGCAGACAGCTCAGGTGCACATCGCGTCTGCCTCAGTGTCCTTGGCCAGCAGTGAGGGGCCAACCTCGATTCATTACACCGCGTTCCACATTATTACGCAAATGACATTTTTTGCCGTTTTCCCAAATAATCAATAGAAATGACAGTCGTCATATTTTTCAAGTCATCAGCCATTAGAGTACAATTTTAAACGTTTTTGAATGAACCTTCCAATGACAACGGTATTTTTTTAAATAATAAAAAACTTAAAATGCCCAAAATGCTCTGTTCCAATTAATTACGCAAAACAGTTTTGTAGTGTTGTAATCCAAATTTCTTTCTTTTTTTCCCATTTACCGGTACATCAAAACAGTTGGCATTTGGTACCTTCAATACATTTCAATGTTCAAAACTTTGCTATAAGCTGTAACTGGAATGCTGCATTTAATATTGAAGTTATGGAAGCCCAGATATCCTTGATGCTTTGATCTCAGCTGTTTTTGTTTGTTTGGTCGGGTGACCCACACTTCACTCTTCAATATACCCGTAGATTTCCATGCCACGTTTAGGTGCTTTGGAGATGATGACATTCTAACTCACCAGACATAAAATCCCATTCATTTTCAATGGGGTTTTATGTCTGGTGAGTTAAAATGTCGATACCACCAAAGCACCTAAACGTGGCATGGAAATCTATGGGTATATTGAAGAGTGAAGTGTGGGTCACCAGACCAAACAAACAAAAACAGCTGAGAGCAAAGCATCAAGGATATCTGGGCTTCCATAACTCCCATGCAATGCCCTGCCATTGACTTCAATGTTAAAGGCAGCATTCCAGTTACTAAGACAAAGAGGTTATCATCAAGTATTGAACATTGAAATGTAATTTAGAAGGTACAAAAATCCAACTGTGTTGATGTAAATGGGAAACAAAGAAAGAAATTTGGATTACAACACTACAAAACTACTTTGCGTAATAATGTGGAACAGAGCATTTTAAGTTTTTTATTACTTTAAAAAATACCGTTATCATTGGAAGGTTCATTCAAAAACGTTTTAATTGTACTCTAATGGCTGATGACTTGAAAATTATGACGACTGTCATTTGCATTGATTATTTGGGGAAACAGCGAAAAATGTCAGTTGCGTAATAATGTGGAACGTGGTGTAGTTATACAATCCAGTGCCATGTATTCCAAATGACCTGGCATTGCCTGTCCATTTCGACCAGATGATCATTCCACCAGCCAATCACCTGGTTGAGTTGGACAGGCAAAACAAGGTCATTTAGAATATGTGGTACTGGATTGTAAATAATGAATCTAGTTTCGCCATCATTGTTGGCCAGTAAAAACTCATTCTCATTTTGTCTTCTCCAGCTGGCTGAAAGCTATGGCCTAATGGTTAAAGGGGACGTGGTCTTAAGATCAGAGGGTTGCTGGTTCGAATCCAACCCTTACCTATCCCTTCACCTCCAGCCATGGCTGAAGTGCCCTTGAGCAAGGCACCTAACCTCACATTGCTCCAGGGACTGTAACCAATAACCTGTATCTAAATAACTGTAAGTCCCTTTAGGTAAAAATGTCAGGTGAGTGTAATGTAAAATATGTCAATGTCCCTTTGCAGACGTGTCGGGGGCGGCTACAGTGGCCCACGGGGCTCCGGGGGAGCGCAGCGGTCTGGGCTCGGTGCTGCGGGACCTAGTCAAGCCGGGAGACGAGAACCTGCGCGAGATGAACAAGAAGCTGCAGCACATGCTTGAGGAACAGCTGACCAAGAACATGCACCTACAAAAGGTGTGTGCGTGTCCGTGTCCGTGTTTTTGTGTGTCTAAGAAGATGCAGCACACACTGGAGGAACAGCTGGAGCATAGTCATTTGGAGAATATGTAAGAGGTGTTTTTTGAATGAGGGAGTGACAAGTGCACAAGTGACTTACAAAACACGTGTGTGTGTGTGTGTGTGTGTGCACTGCACGTGCGTGTCTAAGATGTTTCAGCATATGTTGAAAGGAGCAGCTCACCAAGAAGAAGCACCAACAAAAGCTTAGACACACCATGCTGTGAGTGTGCGTGTGCGTGTGACCAAGAACCTACAAAAGGTTAGCCCTGCCACCACCTTGTTTTGAATGGTCCTTTTCATGTGCTAATGTCACTGTGTGTATGTAGTGTGTGTGTGTGTGTGTGTGTGTGTGTGTGTGTGTGTGTGTGTGTGTGTGTGTGTGTGTGTGTGTGTGTGTGTGTGTGTGTGTGTGTGTGTGTGTGTGTGTGTGTGTGTGTGTATATGTATGCATATATGTGGTGGGCACGCGTGGGTTTTGGACGGGGTTGAAGATGCTGACTCTTTTTTTTTTTGGGTGGTTCTCACCTCATTCATTGGGGGCATTTTGGGGTCTATGTTCAGGTTCCTGAGATAACCACCTTGAGGTGAACAAAGAGTCCTTAAAGTCCTTCCAAACGTGCCGTGCTGTAGCGCCGCGCTCCCAGGCGATAAGGCGAGCCGTCAGGAAGTTCAACCAAGGACTGAGAGGGAAAAAAAACAGAAGGGAAACGGGTGTAGAATAATGAAAACAAGAGGCGAAAGCAGCAGCTAAAATCAAATACGGGAGAAACGAGGGATAATAAGATGCAGTCCTATGCCCCTGAGGCACAGGATGCTCAACTGTTGAGCCTCAGTGTGTGTATATGTGTAAGTATTTGTGCCAATAAAGTGAAGCGAAGCCAAGTTTTATTTAAAATTGGGCTTTATAAGACAAGCTTAGACTTGTTGTACGTGTGTGAGAGTATAAAAGTGAGCTGGGGAGTGGGTGTGTGCATGACATAAGAGGAAAATCTCTCCGTTCGGAGTATAAACTTGGAGGGTAGAGTAGTGTTTTTATGTGTGTGTGTGTGTGTGTTAGAATGGCTTAAAGCTGTGAAGTGCGTGCGTGCGTGTGTGTGAGAGAGTGAATGAGCAAGTGAGAATATGTGTGACTTAGAGAAAGTCTGTATGACTTGGAGCTGAGAAGAGTTTTTGTGTGTATGCCAGTGAGTGTGAGTGTCTCTGTGTGTATGAAGCAAGTGAGAGTGTGTGTGTGTGTGAGAGAGAGAGAGAGAGAGAGAGAGAGAGAGAGAGAGAGAGAGAAGGAGCAAACAAGTGTGTGTTCGTGCATGCGTGCGTGTATGTGTGTAGGAGGCGGCGGCGAGTGAAGGGGCCTTGCGTTGCGACTGCTCGCAGCGTCGGGTCGGCATTCATCTGCAGCCAAACGGTGGGCGTCTCTTAATGCGGCATGTGTTTACAGATGCAGGAATAGAACACACAACTCGAGGGGAGAGGGCTTGAGTGTGTGTGTGTGCCTGTGGGTACGCAGGGGGTTGGGGAGGTGACGTCGTTTGAAGGGCTTACACTTTGCCGCTGTTGCTCACCAACAACAATTAACCTCAGTGTACTCCTCCCCAACTTACACACACACACACACACACACACACAGACACACACACACACACACACACACACACACACACACACGATATTCAGTACATAGCCTGACGCAGCCTAATACGCCCACCCACACGCCCAGACATCGCACACACTCGAGTGTGCCCACAAGCAACGCACATACACATGCACACACAATCATACCCACGCACTAGCCTACCCTCCACCCCGTGGTGTCACTGTCATAGAAAGCCAGCAATCGCGCCAGCCAAACAAACCCACGCTGCTGCCAGCGACCCAGCTCATCTCTGCTCAGCTCTACGTCTCTCCTTTTAAGTTTCTCGAGAGGTGTTGTAGAACAGCCAAGGCTTCCTCTGCCATTCACCCCCGAGGTGATGTGATTTCCCCTGTTAACACATGTACATGTGTTTAACTGTGCTGTGCACATTGCATTGGCTCACCTCGGTGCTGCTGTGTGTGGGTGGGTGGGCGTGTGACGGTGTCAGGGTCAATGTGTGCGTGTGTGTGTGTGCGCGCATTCATGCGGAAGGGGATTCATCTTTGTGTGTGTGTGTGACTGGGTGTGTGTGTGCGCGCGTGCGTGCGCGCGTGCGTGCGTGCGTGCGTGCGTGCGTGCGTGCGTGTTTGTGTGTGTGTGTGTGTGTGTGTGTGTGTGTGTGTGTGTGTGTGTGTGTGTGTGTGTGTGTGTGTGTGTGTGTGTGTGTGTGTGTGTGTGTGTGTGTGTGTGTGTGTGCGTGCGTGCACATGGGCGTGTGTGTTTATCGCTGCCCCTGTTGCCAGAGGCTGGAGACAGCCTTGATCCTTGGCAGAGGGGGGTTATGCAGGAGCCTTGGGCGCCCAGGGGGAGGTTGCAGGTTACACAAACACCCGCTTTTAACCTTGGGCAAGCAGCAGACGGACGAAAAGTAGTGGAGTGCGGCATCGACCTCCAGGCTCATCTGCAAAAACTAAACTTTACCCCATCTTATTCTTTTGTTTTTCTAT
>NC_085866.1:34940337-34960337 GCF_034702125.1 Engraulis encrasicolus | reverse complement strand
GCACAGACCTTTGTGTTTGTGTCCGTGTGAGAGTGTTTGGAGGCAGAACTCAAAAGACCACTGACTGAGATCCAGAGGGCAGACTGGCTGACCCTGTCTGGCTGCAGAGCTCTGTACTGTATCCCACTTGCCTATACACGACAGGCTCTCGCTTGCTGCACCAGCCTACACTTTCATTTCATACACGTACAGTATATATAGTATATATATATAACCAGTTTTTGTCCTTTTCACTGTCTAAAAAGGCTCTTACTTGATTTATGTTACTTGTTTTTTGTTCATTGTATGTGAGTGCTGTACATATATATTATATATACATGAGTTGCTATGATGATTGAGTTGACTGTAATTTATAAGGCGTCTTCTGATATTGAGACTCTTGTGCGTCTGAAGCAGTATGATGTACAGTAGATGCTGAGAGAAAAAAAGAGAGAGAAAAACCAAAACGGTAGCTCTTTGACACACTTCATGATCCTAAATCGAGTTCAGAAAGTCATTTAAGTTCATCAAAAGCTCATTAAGGTGAACGGTTTAGGAAAGACAAAGAGAGAAGAGAGAAAAACGAGTCGTCCTATTTGTGGCAATGGGGTTTTTATAGCCTGGTGCTCATTGCAGCATGTCTGTGGCAGGGTATCGGCAACCTGAACCTTTACACATACACACACACACACACCACATACACACTATGCCAGCTCTCCCTCCCCATTTTTTTCTTATGAAGTCATCATCTCTCATTGCTTAGCCCATCGATTTTGATCGCTCCTCCCTTCCAGCCTATCAGACTGACACAGCCAATCATGCTGTAAAAACGTTTATGGTACCCAGTAACCCCACCTCCACCACCCCCACACCACCCCCCCATGCTGTGACGCTAACTTCCACTACAGCTCGTGCGAATCTGCAGTGACGGTTCCATTAGGCTTCAATGAGCTTGAATGCGCTAGTGCTAAACCGTGTCGACACAGCTTTGGCGTGCAGTGCTTCTTAACGGCTCAGTAGGCAATGGCAGTTTTGTGTAGGTAACTGTAAGGTGCATCATATCTATTTCATTCGCCGCCCCTTCATACACCAACACAACACCGACCCCCTCTCACTGTAGATAAAAAAACATGATAAATATACGGGTCAGGTAATGATATGCTTTAGGGTGTGACTCTACAACCTGCACATATGACGTCAATTTTTTTATTGTTTTTTTTTGCGCATGAACGTGTATTTCGCGATCATTCCACTTTTGCGCGTATGTGAATGTGTCGACTTGTGAGTTATGAGATCTGTTGCGAATGTGAGTACGAGGGGAAAGACAGGCGAGAAGTTGTGCAGTCCAACAGGAATCCAAGTGTCAGATTCGACTGCTCGACAGCTGGCCTGTGAATATGTTGTGAAGACTAGGCTGAGCTTCAAGGTCTCATGGTGGGGCATAGGCAAAGATGGTGGACTCTTGGAGCGTGTGAAGCCTTTCTTCAGATCCGATGCAGTCAAGTTGTGCGTGCGTGAGTGTGTGTGTGTGTATGTGTGTGTGTTTATTTGTGTGGTCTGTATACCTGTACTTTCTAATCATGTACTACTCTTATCATTTGATTGTCATGTATTGATTCATTAAATAAGATTTTTTTTTCCTTTTCTGCATACTGGTATGTGTACATTTAAATGAACTTGAATGCAGTGAACACACCATCTTGTTCTTGTTTTGTTTTTTTATCATTATTTGAAGAGATATGCCTTTAGACAGTGTTCCATGGAGATGTTGCAATGAAATGAAATGTTTTTAGTTTAGTTGCAGCGACCTATCCCAAAATGCATCTGGAAGAGGTCCATGTTGGACTCGTCCACTGTTTGGTTGTGCTGCTGATATTTCAGGCCTTCAGTGAAGTCACATTTGGAATGTATTTATTTGTCTTTGCATATTTTTGTTTTACCTTACGTCAACTGGAAGCTGTCATGCTATCAATCTTGATATTTAATTAACTTGATGATAATTGTTCTTGGCTGTAAATCTTTTTAAGTGACCATACTAACTTTCTATCTAATGTTTTATCAATCATTAAGTTTTGTTGTCCTATTATATGTGAAAAATAACACGCATAACACATCATTTTGCATGTTTCTTGATCATGACTTTTTACAAATATTCCTTTATCTTTCATTTAGGTAGACCTCACCTAAGACGTAACACATTTGACTTAAAAATGCAATTGAACTAACCCAACACGATTTCTTTATTAATTAAATAGGTTCCTGGCCTGTAATTTTAAGCATCTGATCGGCATTCATATGAGTATTTAGCTATTGCTTTTCTCAGAAAAAAAGAAAGAAAAATTATAGAGCTCAATCAAATTGTTATTTCTATTGTTGCCTTCCAATTTTTTTTTCCTGACGCAGTTTTATCATTTGAACTGCCAAATCAGTACTTCAGCTATTTCAAACAGTCCCCTTCATGGTCTCTTCTGTGATCAAACTCGACAGTCCACAGTAACTTCCATTCAGACGCCCTTACCCCACCCCTTTATGACATATTTACATTGGTGCATTTGTCAGCTGGCTACTCAGCAAAAATGATGACTTGCAATGTCAATAAAAAATGGCTGAACATAATCATTTCCTGTTGTGTTTACTGGTGGCGTATGCCGCAGCCGAGGCATAAGTCACTTTTGACAGTTCTGCATGCTTGCCATCATGTAGCCTACGTTTGTCAACAAGTATGGTGTACGTGACGCATAATAAATGCTTTTCAAGTTGACACGTTAACCAATTGCCAAATTATGTTTCTTGAGCAGCACGACTAACAGTAATGTTTATATAAATTAATGTCAAAATAAACACAGGATGCAGGTGCAGGTGGTCCAACCTTTGCTGTTCATTGGATGTGAGATCCGTGAACCTGAATCAGTGCTTAGATTTCACAAAACCGCATGGACGGTGTATAAACGTCCTTGCAGACCACCATGTCCCCTTTTTTTTAAAGCCCCCAAATAGCCTGCCATTCTCCTGCTGTTCCCCTTCCTCTTTCAACAGCCAGAGCCCTGCTTCTACCCAGATAGCATCATTCCTCACAGCTTCACTGCCAGGGCTATTCATCCATCTGTCTCCTCCTATACCTCTCTTGCTATCTTCCCCTCTTTCTATCTTCACTCTTTCCATCCTCCCTCTCCCTCTATGTCACCTTAATTCTTTCTCTCTCCCCATCCTCCAGCCTTGTCTTACTGCAGTGAAGCCATGTGACGATTCTGTAATCACACGTTCTCCATTCACATGTAATTAATCTTTCAATCGGATTCTGGGGCAGAAAAACAATCCTTAAAGCCAGCCAGCAAGTGGTCCAATGCTCCATTTTTATAATGGGTATATGGGCCTGTGACATTTTTTTGTGCGAGGAGAACCTCGCAAATGTTAATTATTTAGTTTTGACAGTTGCCAACACTGTCAGCCTGTCACCAAAATATTTTTTGTCCATCTGTGTTTCTGCCTCCTCTTTTTCTAGGTGTTGCATAGGATTTTCTCTCTCTCCCATCTTCTTTTTTTTACGTACCCAAATCATTTTTCAGAAATGAGGACAGTCTGAATTCCAATTATGCTCTCAAAAACCCTTACAAAGGATATGGTCCTGCTCACTCCTACTGCATGTGATAGGATAAAGGATTTGTGATGAAACCGCTTTTTGGTTGCAACCCCAGTGGATTTTGAGCCATTTCACATACACTACAGTACTGCTGCATGAGCACATGTCCACACGTTAGCTGTTCTATCCATGTCCACGTGTCTGCAGCGAGCTTTATAGTCATGACGTTTAGCTGACAGTGGCCTGTGACTGTCTGCTGATGAGTTTGAAATCAATATGTTTTAAGGGATGGAATTATCTTGCAAAGAGATCGGGAATGGAATTCAATAGCCCTGCTATGGTGGGGATAACACAAGTGGTAATCAATCCCAAGTTAAAGATGCATGTTAGTCTCATCCTTGACCTTTCCCTCCTCCACAGCCGCACACCCCCCCCCCAGCCCCCGTTCTCCTCCCCATGCCCCATGTCCCCATGTCGAAACAGCCCATCATCATCAATATCCTTTTTGACCATTCCTGTCACCCACCGACTGTCCTGATGTCCTGAGAACGTGCAGATTATCATCACTCGTTAACGCCACAGCAACCTGATTGACTGAGGCCTGTCATCTATGTCATCCTTCATGCACTTGCCCCACTCATCATCCAAAATGTCCCTGCACTTGTCATGTCTTTATTCTCTCTATTCCTCCAGACGTGTTCATCGGCAGCTGTTTATGTCCTCTTTTCCACGTCGCTCTGGATGAAATCATCTGCTAGAAAGGTGGGGTTGCAGGTATGACATCACGTTGGGGGAACTCCCCCAGGATTCTGAGGTTCTACATAGACTCCTATGAGCCTGCGGAACCCCCAACGTGATGTCATAATAGTACATATTCTTAAAATGGTTAACCTGCAACCCCACCTTAAAGTGGAATTAGACGCTCATTCACAATGTCCGCACAAAACTAGTACATGATATGACATGGTTGTCACACCAGTTATTCCACTGTGCCTAATGCTGTTTTTCATTTATTTATTTTTTTACTTTTCTTTTCCTTCCACTTCTAGGTTTACACCTCTGCGTAAATTTAATGCAATCTTCAAACCCAGAGAGGTGGTGATTTGATGGAGCCTTGTTGTCATGGCAGTAGGAACGAAGGTTGGTGGGGATGGCGGTGGAGTTTCATGAATCACAGCGGCCTTGCATTGTACTGTATGTGTATGTATTGACTGACTAGCAAGTAGGTGATATAAATGGAAATAGCATGTAACATCATCCACCCAGGCCTACTGCTGCATTGCCTGCAAGCAGAGGTGATATGGTTGCACTGCCCTGCAAAGCAAAAAGGCAGTAACTGCACGTTGTTGTTGAAAATGAGTTATGTTTTTAATGGCATACGATATATATAAAATATAAAGTTAAATATAATTATAAATCTATAAAGAATGTGTTAATATAGAGTAACAAAACAGTCACATGTCAATATTCTACTTAAACTGCTATATTAGGCTGGACAACAGAATAATTTTAAAGTCTTTTTACTCAGTCTTGCAGTGTATCTCTTTTGTTTTCATGCAACCTGACCCACTTTTGACTGCTGCTCTCGTCATATTTATGTCCATAGTCCACCATTTATTTTGCAAAGCCGAGACTCAAGTCAACGTCTGTTGGCGTCAGCCTCGTGGATGGAATTGTTTTCAAATGGTGTTCCATGAAATGGCTGGTTTAACAGAGTCACAAATATGCTCATTTATCTTCAGTGAATTCTTACAGATTTAGCATTTTTCTACAAGATTCCAAATGTTGTATGGCATTCCAAAGGCTTGACGTGAGGCTGTGCCACACTGGCCCTAGATAAAGGCAACAACTGGTGAGCGGAATTGAATCTCAAATGCTAACTGGAATTGAAGGTCACGTAATGTGGGTAGAAAAAGCTGGTCGGTTTTGTTTAGTAAAGGTGATTTAGGTTGGGGGTTATAACTTCTTCCAGACCCTGATCAGATTGATTATTTGGAAAGGAAGGCTTCATTGATTGTTTTGTTATAAATGAGTAAATCAATGTCAAGTAAGGTGGAAGGAGAGGGGGGGAGAGGAAAAAAAGCCCTGCATCACATGCAAGTTTTTGTTTCCCGCTTTTTCAGTCTCGGTGTCTGTGTGATCGATGGTCCATGTTCAATACAGTAAATGAAGTGTACAGCGATGGGATAGGAGCCCCTTTGTCTTAGATCTCAAGCTGAATATTTTCGCTTGGTAATTTGCCCAGTAAATTTGCCTGAGTTGCAGTGAGTTTATTAGGCAATTGGAAGACTTTTCCATAGGATGTTACAGTTTAAGTTGGATAGGTTTAAGGCTTGTAAGCATGTCTACACAAATGTACACACAACAAGTACACACACACACACACACACACACACACACACACACACACACACACACACACACACACACACACACACACACACACACACACACACACACACACACACACACACACACAGGCTGAAACACAGGAAGCACATGCATGGGCCCAGAAAGTAAAGTTGCAGAGACTGAAGTAGGACAAGTGATGAAAAATTTACACAGAGGTGAATGGCCTGAAATATTCATACGACATGAAAAAACACACAAAAATGTTGGCGAGACCAGTTTGAAAAAATAAAAAAGACACAAGACCTTTAAAGTAGAGGAAGCATTTTAGGCCCAGGTTACCTGTTGGGACTTTTTTGTTATGTTGTTTTATTTGCCTATCAGGTGCACTCTCCAAAAAGAGAAGAGGAGGTAGATGAGAAGAAAAAGACAAGAGGATAGATGGAACATGGGACATGACTGAGACAGATGTGCTCTGCTACTAGAAAGCATGTCATCCATTTTGGGCACAGTGCTGCCTGGACCCATAAAATCCTCATAAACCACAGTGCCACCTATAAATCTGGGCTTTCCTCTTTTTTTTCTTCCATCCCCCCTTTTTTGTCCATTAAGCGCTGACTGTTAGAGCCCGATGGACATCCTGGTAGGCTCGCCAGCTGAAGACAGAGACAGCTTTATGGGTGTACATGTGTGTGATTTACTTGTGCTCATTTTTTGATTGACAGTTCAGGTGAAAGAGAAGGATGAGGAGGCAGAGTAATGTCCACCCGTTGTAGCTCAGAGCCTCCATCGCCTTGCACATTATCTCAGCATTGGAAAGCCAAAGAGGCAAAATGGGAATAAATCTCTGCATTGACAGGGAACCTTTGAGGACATTATTGATATTTCATGCCATGTAGGGAGGGAGGAGCTGAATTAGTATTATTTTATAGTGCTTTAAACCTTTATTTATCGCATGTACTCAATTAACAACCTCTGAGTATGTAAAGGAAGCTGGACATCCACTTAATATCGGCAACCTGCCACTAGTTGAGGAGTGCATCAGCTGAAGTAGAGTTTCCTAATCCTGGTCATGCAAAAACATGACCTCAGACCTACTTACGCAGTATCTTTCTGTGAGTGTCAACATTCCACCATATTGATGTGCGGCCTACTTTACATACACATTTCATGTGACTGACCTTTCAGGAGGCTGCCAGCACTGCAATTTTAACATGGGGGGGGGACTATCACCTAGCACAAGTTCTACAAAGTACACACATGATAGTGACAACATCCTGACGTTGTGTATAGTACTAATCCAACCTGGGTTTTTTTCTAGCCCTAAGAGCAAACTAGTTTTCCCACATTATGGGTGCCACCTGAGACTAAACAAAGTCAGCTGGTTTGATACCAAAACAAAACATGGGCTGCCGTGGTGGGGATACTAGCAGACATCTTTGTCTAACGCTTCACTGCCTATTTTAGAGCATCCCCATCCCCATCCCCACCTCCTCCTCCTTCAACCCCCTCATCCCTCTCTTTCTGTACCACTAATTACCTTCCTTGTGTTTTTCTGTGCACCAGTGGGAAATAAAAGAGTCTAAAGGTGAGCCCAAGTTTCTATTGAGTTCATTCAGAGGAAGATATCGACAAATTCAGATGTTGAGGTTAATTGTGGTGCCACTCCACCAACCTGTCAAATCTATTTTTAATTAAACACAATACACCGAAGAGGGCCAGTTCTGGACCTTTTGTAATTAGCCAAGGTTTGGGTGGTCAGGTTTTCACACTGGATTAGAATCAGTCTGGCTGCATTTCGAGTGTTTTTTTGTTCTCCTCGTAGTGTGTAGTGTTTTTTTAATTATTTAGGTGCTGTTGCCATGTAGCCTGCTATTTTTAAAAGTGGATATTTTTTCTCCTGTTTAGGTGTAAACATATGTGGATAAAGAAAAAAACTTTAAATGGGATATTTTTAAAACAGAATTTTTGATATGCGGCTTTTAAATCTCTGTTTACGTGTAAACGGAAGGTCAAAACCAATGCGTTTTCAAAAATAGCAGGCTACGCGGAAACAGCTTCTTGATTCAAACTAGAGAAACAGGTAATTAATTTGACAAAACAGACAATGGACATGGAAAATGTGGGGTGGATTTCAATTTATTTTGGTGGGTAAAAAAACCAACAGTGGTAAGTACTGTACATGTACACATGAACAGATGACCTGCTGCAGAACTGTGCAAAGCTTCAAATCTGTGCAAGAAGAAGCACCCATAAATTGAAAGTGACAGGGAGAGGGAAGGGAACAAGGGTAGCCATTTCAAGCACAGTCAAGGGATAGGCACTACAGTGGCCGGGGGAAAGGATTTCGTTCGAAAAATGCCTGCAGCAGAGGCAATTTTTTTCCCCTCAGCATCAGGGAGAGAAGGTAATGTCGCTCTTTCTATGGTCCATGTGTCACAAGGAATGGATTCTGCTGCATAAGCTTAAATTTCACTCGCACATAACACGTAATGCAGGGGGCTGCTGTGCTGTCTGCCTCGGATATGGCTACCACTTGCCGGTAAATATTTCATGTTTGCGAGATTATTTTTAGCTACAGTAGGCCTATAGCTGCTGACATGGAGTTCGACACATTTTTGTACATTGATTACTTCCATATCGCTTAAGAAGTGTGTTGGCCTTAAATTTTTTACTAAGTGAACAGCTGATGACAAGTACTAGAACAAAGTAGGGGGGGAAAAACCCAGACGTTATGCATTGTTTGTCCAACTACTAACAGGAAGAGGGAGTGGAGTGCCCATATGGATGTACCTGTGTGAACTTTTTTACGGCTCAGAGAACATGCATATGAAAGCAGAAATGGAGCATTTGCTAAACACGCTGCTTAAAGCCTGATCTCAGCAATCTTCTTAGACATACAGCACATAAACACCGTGGGCCACGTTTACACCGGGTGTCCTTTTTTACTCTCTCTTCAAAGCAGTTAAGTGTGTTTATCTCAGGATGATCTGTTCCTTATAATTAATTGTCAGTTAATGAAAAATGATTAAGCAAGAGCAATTAAATAGGTAGCCAACCCACGTGTGATTCATAATTGGTGGCTTAACAGGTTTTTAAAACAGACATGCATGTGAGCTCAGCTGTTGACTGGATTACTTAAGTTTTCTTCATAGAACATGTGTGCCGCCTATCACTGCCAAATGGAATGGAGGTGCATTCGGAGGAAGCTGCTGAAAGTCCAGCAGTATACATTTGACAATGTAACAAAACGTGTAAGATTAAAATAAAATGTAATAGAAGAATATTATGAATAGAGTTGTCATTAGCAATTGATCACGTAGAAATATCATTTTGTAATTGCAACAGAAATGTATTATGTGAATATCTGCACACTGTGCATTGATTTGGAAATCTGCATAGCCTACTATCTGTTGTACTATCTGCTGTGACACAGTGTTCTTTAACCTCTGCAGTGTGCTTCCATTCAGCCAACTTGCCAGAAAACTGCGTTGGACACCTGTAAGACGAGAATCATCTACGGACATCTTTTTTCTCCTGTATTATTTAGTCACAGGTGAACAACGAAGATTTTTCCTGACTGCTGTGTAATTGCTTTCATTAAACTGGGTCTTAATTAGTCACACTTGATCAAGGAGCCGTTAACCAAGTTAGACATTTTCAGGGGGAGAAAAATCCTTTCCTATTGTCTCAATTTATTTGGGCAGATAAAAGGCACAGCATGATGCAGGCTACATTAGAAGTTCCTTCCATGGAGGTCAGAGGATGAGAATACTTTGTAATCTTCTCTAGTTTGGCAATGCTTGGGATTTTAATTAAACTCCCTTTTAAAGGATAATGGAATGTATAAATGGATACAACAGACTTGGTTAGCAATTAGTTAGTACCCAGCTTCCATTGTAGATGACTGAACTACACAGATATATGGGGTTTTCCCTCTTATTTGAATGCATAAATGATAGTAGTAGCCTATTTATGTATGTGTTCTCATGCTAGATCCACCTCGTCCATTAAAATATTTCTGTCTGCACCCCCTGCTGAGATCTAGTTACCGTTTCTTACTGCCATGTAGTTAAATTGCTGTTGCCTTCTCCCATAATTCTCAAGATGTGCTTCAGCAGAGCGTAAGCACACTGTCAGTCTGTCTGTTCAGTCCGCCTGCCTTCCTGTCCGTCTACTTATTACATCCTTCAGTGAGCCATGCATCCCCAGCATGCATGTCCTCTCGTAAGTGACTACTTGTGTAACAAATGTTTGACCTACATAGGCCTACTAATGTTGAAGATCAGAAGGCAAGTGGAGGAAGGAAACAAATGCAATGCAGACCAGACCTACAGAGTGGTAACATTAGACAATAACACAAAGATTGGTGTAGATATACTGGTGGGCTTTCTCACATCCCGTGGTCTTCTTGTACTCCTGAGTGATATATTACGTACAACATTTTCAGTATTTTAATTCATTATGCTCTTCTGTCTTTAATTCTGACTTTTTGTAGCAGGGGGCAGCGGTGGTGGTGGGCAGCTCTGGCCTAATGGTTAGGAAGTTGGTCTCTGGGTCAGAGGGTTGCAGGTTTGAAATACTGTAGCTCTGCATCGCTACAGAGACTGCAACCAATACCTGAAATATAAGTGGCTTTGGATGAAAACGTCAGCACCTACATGCAATGTAATATACTTTCCATGAATAATTTATGTAGTATTCATTAAAACAACCTTTCATACACCCATCCATTCAAACATTAATCATTTTATTTCATTTCATTTCATTTCATACAAAATCAATATTTTCATTCATTCATTCATTCATTCATTCATTCATTCATTCATTCATTCATTCACTCATTCATTACCTCTGCCAAGGAGGTTATGTTTTCAGTCATGTTGGTTTGTCTGTCTGTCTGTTTGTCTTCTCAGCAGGATAAATCAGTCATAAACGAATTTGGATGAAATTTTGTAGAGCTGTTGGAAATG
This sequence comes from Engraulis encrasicolus, assembly GCF_034702125.1. Lineage (NCBI taxonomy): Eukaryota > Metazoa > Chordata > Actinopteri > Clupeiformes > Engraulidae > Engraulis > Engraulis encrasicolus. The sequence goes on along the minus strand of NC_085866.1, from coordinate 34,949,456 downwards.
ACAAAATTAACAAGTGATTACATTTTTGTGGTGATCCGGATCACAATGCGGATGCAGGAATTTTTTTGAAGATTCTACACCACTGTGTGATAGGACGAATTTTGACATTGCAGTTTTTAACTCATGAAAAAAATTAGGGTGTAACAGTCAAATGTTCTATCAACCAGCTTCCTTGGTGGAGGTCTGCACTCTGAGTGCATTTCTTGTTCATTCATTCATTCATTCATTCATTCATTCATTCATTCATTCATTCATTCATGTGTTCGTTCGTTCGTTCATTAATTTGTTCATCAGTCGTTCATTCATTCATTCATTCGTTCATTCATTCATTCATTCATTCATTCATTCATTCATTCATTCATTCATTCATTCATTCATTCATTCATTCATTCATTCATTCATTCATTCATTCATTCATTCATTTATTCACAAACATCCACAGTATTCAGTGTAATGTTGCCACCCCTGATAGGCCTGAGTGGAGTGTGCCAGTGTTGTGTTGTGGGATATATCGGGCCCTGGCGGTGCTGAGTCATGTGATGTCTGCTTGTTCTTGGAAGTCACAGGGAACAGTTGCAGAGATGTCAGTGTATTTTAGTAAAACTGATCTGGGCCGGCTCTCACATTACAAGCAAATGCTTTCCTCTGTCTCTCCATCAAGCCGCGCCTGCAAGCCAAGCCGTCTCACTGCTGTTGTTTGGGGTACACATGACAGTCAGTGTCCAAGCACACAAACAAATGCACTCTCACTCAGGATCCATGCACACAGACACAAATAGCCCACACATCCATGATGTACAGTGCACACACACACACAGGCCCTGTGTTATGGACACACACACACACACACACACACACACACACACACACACACACACACACACACACACACACACACACACACACACACACACACAGGCCCTGTGTTATTCACGCACACACGCACGCACACACACACACACACACACACACACACACACACACACACACACACACACACACACACACACACACACACACACACACACATACACACAGGCCCTGTGTTATTCACACACACACACGCACGCACGCACGCACACACACACACACACACACACACACACACACACACACACACACACACACACACACACACACACGCACATTCAAGCACTTTGATGGGCTCACTGATGGGCACACAAACGCACCCTGCAGGAATGGAACACAGAGACTGCTGAAGCTGAGCATTGGCTGCAGACAAGTACAGCCCTCTACCACCATGCCTCCCTCACCCAGGTGAGTATAAAGATGCCAAGCTGCACTGTACACATGTCATGTCATGTTATGTCATCTGTAGGTGTCTGTCCATTCGGGAATAATTAATTTGAAAGGGTCTAAATAAAAGTGTCATGTAACTCAGCCTACCATAAAAAAATAATGATCTATGTCAGGAGCATTAATGACACGTTGTTGATGTCTATGAGTGTCACGACCCTGCCCTGACCTGCACTGCAATCCGACATGCAAAGTTGGCCTTGCGTATTCTGGGCCACATTCTCCCTGTGCTGCTGCCATCTGGTGGCCGTGTTTCGGACCTACACCACAACACCAGCAACCAGTCACCAACCATGGTCTGGCTGCAGCTGCTTCCCATTTGCTAATCATCCCTGTTTTAAAACCAAGCCAAGGACTATTGTCATTGCAAGATTGTTTGCCTACAGCTCCGGACATTCTCTGCTCTTGTTCATGCCCTGCCAAGTTTGTGCTCTGATTCCACGTGAGTTTTGTCAAAGACTTTGAACCTTTTTGGACTGTTGGACATTTTTTCTGTGAATCTGATCTGATTTTTGGATGTGTTTTTGGACTTATTGCCATACCTGTGCCTTTTGAGTTTTTTGCCTGTGACTTTGCCACGTGAGGTTTTTCTCAGTTTTTGGACATTTTGGGATTTTTGCCATTTTCCCTTTCCTGTGTTTTTGTCTTTTTTTTCGCTACCTTTTGCCACGTGTGCCTATCCGTTTTGAAGATTTTTGTGTTTTGCCTAAACCTTTTTGCCTACCTGTGCTCGGAACTCTGACCCCTTTTGACTACGTTTTTGCCTATGCCCCTTGTGCCATTGCCTGTGAACTGCCTGTGTCTCGACCCATGCCTGCCCTTGACATTGAATTGCCTCACCCCTGTCTGCACCTTAGCCCTGAAATAAATACACTTTTGATTGACATTTTTGTCTCCTGTCTGCTCCTGGGTTCCCAAGCTCTCTTTGGCCACACGGCCCTGACAGAACAATCTTGCCAACATGAACCCAGCAGACTTGGAGATGGTGAAAAATGCTGTAAAGGAACAGGGAGCCATGCTAGGAACTCACCAGCAAGGTATTGTTCAAGTCAACAATAACCTCGAGACTGTTGCTGAACAACTCAACTCCCTCTCTGCGCAGGTGCAACAACTTTTGTCCAATGCCCCTCAGTCCCAGCCGACCCCCCCACAGGCTAGTGCAGCTCCATCCACGCCGGCCACACCCTCTCCATTCAGAGAACCTAGGCTTCCAACTCCTCAGCCTTACGATGGTAACCCCGACAACTGCCGTTCATTCCTCTCTCAATGTTCTTTAACCTTGGAGCTCCAGTCTCTTGCTTTTCCAACAGAACGTTCCCGAGTAGCCTTCCTCATAACCCTCCTCACTGGCAGGGCCCGGGAATGGGGTACTGCTGTCTGGGACGCCAATGCCACCTGCTGCTCATCCTACAAGAGCTTCACAGACGAGATGAAGAAGGTATTCGACCGCTCCCACTCAGGCAGAGAGGCTGCAAGAGAGATCATGGCCCTCCGTCAAGGTACCCGTTCCGTTTTTGATTATGCCATTGAGTTCCGCACTCTGTCTGCCTCATGTAAATGGAATGATGATGCCCTGTTTGATGCTTTTCTGAATGGCCTGAGTGATTCAGTCAAAGATGAACTTGTGCCAAGAGAGTTACCCTCCGAGCTTACAGAACTCATGGACCTGGCTGGACGCATTGATGCTCGTATCAGGCAGAGGAACCGGGAGAAGACTTCATCCTCTCTTCGACTGGGTGTGAAGGCTCCTCCACCTGAACTCCCTCCTCCTGAACCAATGCAGATTGATCGTGCTCGGGTTACCCCAGAGGAGCGCCAACGCCGACGAGATACAGGTGCCTGTTTCTATTGCGGAAAGGTGGGTCATTTTGCTCTTACCTGCCCCCTAAAAGACAAAGCCCGTCAGTGAGAATAGGGGTCCTGGCGGGCGCAACCACTGACCCTTACCCTGTTCAACGCTCCTACCTCTCCATCTCCCTTTTTCATGAGGACAAGAGTCATGCTCTTCAAGCTCTTATTGACTCAGGTGCTGACCGTAATTTAATTTGCTCGGCTACAGCACAAAAACTAGGAATTCCTCTATCCCGTCTTGAGAACCCCCTCTCTGTCCTAACCCTCAATGGCAACAGCCTGGGAACTATCACCCATAGAACTATTCCTGTCACATTAAGAGTCTCGGGAAATCACTCAGAGTTGATCTCCTTCCACGTCATGAAAGATTCCCATGTCCCCATAGTTCTTGGATTCCCTTGGTTGTCAGTGCATAACCCCCACATCAATTGGTCTGACAACAACATCTTAGGATGGAGTGCATTTTGTCTATCCTCATGCCTTGGCTCTGCTTTCACCACTGTTCAATCCCCTCCAGCCCCTGAGGAGTTTCCTGATCTGTCAAATGTCCCCAAGGAGTACCTGGACCTTAAGCCTGTGTTCAGCAAGTCCCAAGCTGTGTCCCTGCCCCCGCATAGGCCTTATGACTGTGCCATAGAGCTCCTTCCCGGCACTTTTCCACCCAAGGGCAGTCTGTATTCTCTCTCCCCCTCTGAAAGAGATGCCATGAAAAAGTACATTACAGACTCTCTAGCTGCCGGGATCATCCGCCCGTCGTCTTCACCTGCTGGAGCTGGATTCTTTTTCGTGGGGAAGAAGGATGGGTCCCTGCGTCCATGCATTGACTATCGAGGGCTAAATGACATCACGGTCAAGAACAGGTACCCCTTACCCCTCATGTCTACTGCCTTTGAAATCCTCCAAGGGGCCTCTGTTTTTTCTAAACTTGACCTAAGGAATGCCTATCACCTCGTCAGAATTAGAGAGGGCGATGAATGGAAAACCGCCTTCAATACCCCTACGGGTCATTATGAATACCTGGTGGTTCCTTTTGGTTTGACTAATGCCCCGGCTGTTTTTCAAGCTCTTGTCAATGATGTACTGCGAGACTTCCTGAATGTTTTTGTTTTTGTTTACCTTGATGATATCCTTATATTTTCACCCTCCCTTGAAGTCCATAGGCACCATGTCAGGCAAGTTCTACAGCGGCTGCTGGAGAACAAACTTTTTGTAAAGGCGGAAAAATGTGAATTCCACAGAGATACTGTATCCTTCTTGGGTTTTGTCATCTCCCCCTCCAGGATACAGATGGACCCCCTGAAACTGAAGGCAGTTAAGGACTGGCCCACACCCCCCTCAAGGCGAGCACTCCAACAGTTCCTGGGATTCGCAAATTTCTATCGGCGGTTCATCAGAGGCTACAGTTCCGTGGCTGGACCTCTCACCGCACTCACGTCCACCAAGACCTCCTTCCGTTGGAGTGGGGAGGCTGAGAAGGCATTTGCGGACCTAAAAAGTAGGTTCACCTCTGCACCCATTCTGACCATTCCTGACCCGTCTAGCCAATTTGTTGTGGAGGTTGACGCATCTGAGTCAGGTGTCGGGGCCATACTGTCACAGAGGTCCTCCAAGGACAACAAACTTCATCCATGCTCCTTCTTCTCTCACCGTCTCTCCCCTGCAGAGAGGAATTATGACATTGGGGATCGGGAGTTACTAGCTGTCAAGATGGCATTAGAGGAGTGGAGGCATTGGCTAGAGGGAGCTAGCCCACCTTTTATTGTGTGGACAGACCACAAGAATTTACAATATCTATGTACTGCCAAGCGTCTGAATGCTAGACAAGCAAGATGGTCTCTTTTTTTTTCACGATTTAATTTTTCTCTCTCTTACCGCCCCGGCTCCAAGAACACTAAGGCTGACGCCTTGTCCAGACAGTTCTCCTCAGCTTCAGAACCCCACTCTCTGCAGACCATCCTTCCTTCAGGATGCTTGGTGGGGGCAGCCCTACTGGGGATTGAGGTCATCGTCCAAGAGGCCCAGAACCAGGAACCTGGACCAGGTAATGGACCCCCTAACTGTCTTTATGTGCCTTCAACTGTCCGCTCTCAGGTGCTGGAGTGGGGACACAGTTCTAAGGTCGCCTGCCATCCTGGGGGCAACAGAACCATGGCAATGATCGAACAGCGTTTTTGGTGGCCATCTATGAAGAGAGATGTTCAGACGTTTGTGGCTGCGTGTGATGTCTGCACCAGGAATAAGTCAGGTAACAGGCCCCCAGCAGGTCTGCTGAGGCCTCTCCCTGTGCCTCATCGTCCTTGGTCACACATTGCAGTGGACTTTGTGACTGGGCTTCCCAAGTCTGAGGGCAACACATGTATTCTGACTGTGGTAGACAGATTCTCTAAAGCAGCTCACTTCATAGCTCTACCCAAGTTACCCTCGGCTAAGGAGACTGCTGAACTGTTAATCCTCCATGTTTTCCGTCTGCATGGCCTACCCACTGACATTGTCTCCGATCGGGGCCCACAATTTTCTGCCCAGTTCTGGAAAGCTTTCTGTAAACTAATCGGTGCCTCTCCCAGCTTGTCCTCAGGCTTCCATCCTCAGACCAACGGACAGACGGAGCGGGCAAACCAAAAGCTGGAAGTGGCACTCAGGTGCATGACCTCCCGGGACCCCGCGTCATGGAGCAAGACGCTGCCCTGGGTTGAATATGCGCACAACGCCCTGCCTACGTCTGCTACAGGCCTCTCCCCCTTCCACTGCTGCCTGGGGTACCAGCCCCCGCTGTTCCCCTCTCAAGAGGAAGAGGTCGCCGTCCCTTCGGCTCAGGCCTTTGTGCGTCGCTGCAAGTCAACGTGGGCCCGAGCCAGGGTTCAACTCCTGCGTTCTGCTGCTGCCTGCAAGCTTCAGGCGGATAAGCGCCGGTCCCCAGCACCGAGGTACAAGGCGGGCCAGAGAGTGATGCTATCCACTCGGGACCTTCCTGTTAAGACCACCTGCCGCAAGCTGCATGCAAGGTTCATCGGCCCCTTCACGATCACCAAGGTAATCAACCCATGCTCTGTAAAGCTTCGTTTGCCACTGACTATGCGCCGCATTAATCCCACGTTCCATGTCTCTCAACTCAAACCCCTTGTCTCGAGCCCCCTATCCCCTGTCCCTACCCCCCCTCCTCCTCCCAGGGTGCTTGACGGCGGTGAGGTGTTTGCTGTGAGGCGGCTCCTGAAGGCCAGGCCGCGTGGCAGGGGTTTCCAGTACCTGGTCGATTGGGAGGGCTACGGTCCTGAGGAGCGCAGCTGGGTCCCTGCCCGGTTTGTGGTGGACCGCACCCTGATCGCTGACTTTCACCGCCAGCACCCTGAGGTCCAGGCTGGGACGCCTGGTGGCGTCCGTAGGAGGGGGGGTCCTGTCACGACCCTGCCCTGACCTGCACTGCAATCCGACATGCAAAGTTGGCCTTGCGTATTCTGGGCCACATTCTCCCTGTGCTGCTGCCATCTGGTGGCCGTGTTTCGGACCTACACCACAACACCAGCAACCATGGTCTGGCTGCAGCTGCTTCCCATTTGCTAATCATCCCTGTTTTAAAACCAAGCCAAGGACTATTGTCATTGCAAGATTGTTTGCCTACAGCTCCGGACATTCTCTGCTCTTGTTCATGCCCTGCCAAGTTTGTGCTCTGATTCCACGTGAGTTTTGTCAAAGACTTTGAACCTTTTTGGACTGTTGGACATTTTTTCTGTGAATCTGATCTGATTTTTGGATGTGTTTTTGGACTTATTGCCATACCTGTGCCTTTTGAGTTTTTTGCCTGTGACTTTGCCACGTGAGGTTTTTCTCAGTTTTTGGACATTTTGGGATTTTTGCCATTTTCCCTTTCCTGTGTTTTTGTCTTTTTTTTCGCTACCTTTTGCCACGTGTGCCTATCCGTTTTGAAGATTTTTGTGTTTTGCCTAAACCTTTTTGCCTACCTGTGCTCGGAACTCTGACCCCTTTTTGACTACGTTTTTGCCTATGCCCCTTGTGCCATTGCCTGTGAACTGCCTGTGTCTCGACCCATGCCTGCCCTTGACATTGAATTGCCTCACCCCTGTCTGCACCTTAGCCCTGAAATAAATACACTTTTGATTGACATTTTTGTCTCCTGTCTGCTCCTGGGTTCCCAAGCTCTCTTTGGCCACACGGCCCTGACAATGACTGATGTCATAATGTGTCATTTGGTTTTTGCAATGTCATGACGCCGAAACAACGTCCACTTGACAGTTCAAAAACCGAATGATACATTATGTCAATATCATGAACATCAGTAAGATGTCATTAATGTTCCTAACACATGTCATGTCATTGTTATGCTGGCTACTTGGCAAACTTATGCTTCAAATAAAGTTTTACCGTTGGGCTCTGTTTTTGTTCACAGTACATTTTTCAATGTTAATTCAACACATAAAGAACTCATTGTGTTGGCCCTACTGAATTAACACTGCAGAAATGTACTGTATACTTTTTTGAATGCCAAAAACAGCCCACAAACTTCCCATAGCCACAGAGCTTGCGTGATCGGTCATTCTTGCAGCATTAGTAGCTTAGGGGGGGGAATGTTTGCTATTTTGGCTGTTTGCTATTTGATGCTCATCAAAGCGTTCAGCATCCAGCAAAAGATGTTGCAATCTGGTCATTTTTTTGTTTGTGCGCTTCCCATTTTTAAAGTGGTCTGACTTAACCCACTTCCCTGTCACGCACTGCTGATTTGGGCACGGTAAGTCTACACAAGCAGTTTGAACGGTAATACAGTTTTGTAGATTTAAATGATTCGTGCTATACTTGGAGTTCAAGTCACAATGCATCATTGTCTTATTATCCTCAAGGGATAGAGGAGGGAAATGGGTTTTAAAAAGAATAAAGGAAGGTAGATAAGAATACTCTCTTGGGTATTTCAGGTGAAAATAGTTATTCTGTCCTTCTCCACATCGCATATACAGTACTGTATGTACCAATAAGTCTGACCTAGGAAAAGAGGTTCAATCTCCAGGAAAGAGTTATGCTTTTTTTTTTTGCACACCATACTGTAACGTTCAGTGCATTTTGTGCATTTGTCAAAGGGACACTCATGATTGGACAGTGGGAGTCTCTTCAATGAGATTAATTTCACATTAATTTCACGACTTTCACATTTCTGGCATTACAAGTATGACTTTGGCTTGGATTTACTGTGTGGATTCCACATTCACTTCAACGCACATTTTCTGTATCGCTTTCACATTGTACAATCTATTAAACATATTTGACTTGACAGCAATTATTTTTGTTTGGGTTTATTGGAAACTCTCATTGTCACTTTCTTACATCTCCCGTTGTCACTGAGTCAAATATCGTTTATGCTGCTTTTCCCTTGAGGACAAGAATGCGTTTGCATTTGAACAGCTCATGGCGGGGTTGTTAGCGAGACCTGAAGTGATTTGACATGTACCGCACGGTAAAAAATAGACTGACATTTTGTACAGTACGTTTATATTTATGCTGCTTGATTTATGCTAATTCCAACGTGAGCTGCTTGGAGATACGGAAGCTAAAAACTGACGTTATAATCCGCGAGGGCCTAGCTCCAATACTGTGCTCCACATAGCCAGACTGGTGATCTGGAATACAGGGCATTTTCCCGGTGGGACGGCAGTCCCCAGGGTTGATGCTGTTGGTTATTTCTTTGGTGTTTTTAGTTTATTTCTGTGGGATAAGCCCACAGTTTGGAGGGGAAACTGAGTCAATGCCCTGAGTCCAGCAGGATATAGCACGAAAAATTGCTTGTATATGTTCAGGGGCAGTTTATGCACAAAAAAAACTCGGGTGGTTTGTTGGTCCCAGTCCTGCCCTGATGCTATACCAGAGATTCTTTAAGTATATAGAGATATGCCACTGTAATAGGTTACTATGGGCACCTAACATGACCAGGTTCCGGTCTGCCTGAAGAG
>NC_085866.1:34890337-34932837 GCF_034702125.1 Engraulis encrasicolus | reverse complement strand
TGTGTGTGTGTGTGCGCGCGTGTGCATTCGCTTGTGTGTGTATGTTGTGTGTGAGATCTCGGACTTGGAAGCTGAAGCTGAAGCTGGCCTGCTGAAGACTTGACTGTGATCTACGACGTTTATGTTGTAATGACATCTGTTTTATGGCTCCCACAAGGGGAAGACTAATTTATTTCACTGGTCAATTTCCCTCAGCAAAAACTACCCTCTCCTCTCTCTCTCTCTCCCCTCTCCAGCCTCTCTTTTGACATCCCTCCATCCTCTATTTCTGTCTGTTTCCCTCTTTCTGGCCCACTCACTTCCTCTCTCCCTCCCTCTATCTCTCTGTCACTCTCTTTCTCTGTCATTATCTCTCTCTTCCTTTTTCTTTTTCCCCCTGTTGTGCTCTCTCTCTGTCTCTCTCACTCTCTCTATCTCTCTCTCTCTCTCTCTCTCTCTCTCTCTCTCTCTATCTCTCTCTCTCTCTCTCTCTCTCTCTCTCTCTCTTTCTTCCCTCCCTCCCCACCTCCGCGTCTCTCCCCTTTCACCCTGTCCAATTCATTAGCCGGGGCTGTGCTTGTAAACCTGTACCTTATGATGCTCTTAGGCAGGGGTTATATTGGTAGTGACAGTCCATTAAATTCGCCATCAGCAGTCAGTGTAATTCCCCCTAACCTGCCATCATGGCTGCCTGCTAGTGCTACTCCATTTCCTTAGCGTATGACCGCTATCACCTCCACCACCACCACCACCATCACCACCACCACTGCTCACAGGACTGTGTTCAGTTCTGCTACCCCACTTCACTCCACTCCCATGCTAATGTCAGTTCACAATGCTAATATATGAGCCTTTTTGTGTCAGATTATGGATTTTGCTTGGCAAGAGCCATACGGTTTGCCCTCATAAAAACGTATGTACGGCCAGCCTTTTACATTCTCTCTTTTTCTTTAAAGTCTGTTCATCAAAATTGAATGAGGGGCTAATATTGTAGTGTTTTTTCCTGTGGAAGATCATTAGGCTGCCAATGATATAGCAAGAAGACATAAAAGGAATAGCTATGGGTTGGGTGTATATCCCTGTTAGCCTGTATATGCAATAATACGATATCTCCGTCTCTCCTGCAGGATATCAAGCCGGGGGAGGTGTGTGCTTAGGTAATAAGGGATTTATTTGTCTTTTTAAATGAACAAGCTTAAGGGGTAGGAAGCGTAATACCTCCCAGCATAATGGCATAGCTGATGAGGGTCGCATTGGCAGTATGGGTGTCTTTACTGAAGGCACACACACACACACACACACACACACACACACACACACACACACACACACACACACACACACACACACACACACACACACACACACACACACACACACACACACACACACACACACACACACACACACACACACACACACACACACACGGGAGGCTTATCTCTTTGCTGTTAAATCGACTATGAGCACAAAGTGCAGTCATTCTACAGTGCCCTCCATAATTATTGGCACCCCTGGTTGAGATGTGTTAAAAGCCTTAAAATAAATTCAGTGTTTATTGCAGAATAATACTGTCACACTGAAAATTGTAGGAAAATGTAGCCTTCAACTCAAATGAATTGTAAGAAAATAAAAAAATCCCTGACTAAAAAATAATTATTTTTCATTAAATCACCTGTTCCACAATTATTGGCACCCTTAACAATTCCCAGGAAATACATATAATTGAAGCATTTCTGTCATTTCTACAGTAGTTTACAAAGTTTACCAGAGTATGTAGGAAGATTTAATTAGTAATTCATCACTTCCTGTTTCCCTGGGGTATAAATATGACGTGACACCGAGGCCATTTCTCTTATCCACTCTTAAACATGGGAAAGACAAAGGAACACAGCATACAAGTGAGGCAGATGTGCGTCGACCTTCACAGGTCAGGCAGAGGCTACAAGAAGATTGCCACTCAACTGCAGCTGCCCATATCCACTGTGAGAGGAATAATTAAGAAGTTCAAAACAACTGGAACAGTGGTAAACAAGCCTGGACGAGGACCCAAGTTTATTTTGCCACCACGCACAGTGAGGAGGATGGTAAGAGAAATCAAAAGATCTCCAAAGCTCACTGTTACAGAATTACAACAAATGGTAGCATCCTGGGGTCGCAAAGTCCCCAAATCAACCATCAGGCGCTGTCTACACGCCAACAAGCTGTTTGGGAGGCATGCACGGAGAAAACCTTTCCTCACTCACAATCATAAACGCAAGCGTCTGGAGTTCGCCAAGCGGTATTGGGGCTTCAACTGGGACCATGTGCTTTGGTCAGATGAGACCAAGATTGAGCTTTTTGGCAACAAACACTCTAAGTGGGTCTGGCGTACCACGAAAGATGCGCATGCTGAAAAGCACCTTATACCCACTGTGAAGTATGGGGGTGGGTCAGTGATGCTGTGGGTCTGTTTCGCTTCCAAAGGCCCTGGGAACCTTGTTAGGGTGCATGGCATCATGAATGCTTTGAAATACCAGGACATTTTAAATCAAAATCTGTTGCCCTCTGCCCGAAAGCTGAAGCTGGGTCGTCACTGGGTCTTTCAGCAAGACAATGACCCTAAACATATGGTCAAATCTACACAGAAATGGTTCACCAGACACAAAATCAAGCTCCTCCCATGGCCATCTCAGTCCCCTGACCTCAACCCCATTGAGAACCTGTGGGGTGAGCTGAAGAGGAGAGTACAGAGGAGAGGACCCAGGTCTCTGAATGATTTAGAGAGATTCTGCAAAGAGGAATGGCTGAAGATCCCTCTTTCTGTCTTTTCCCATCTTGTGAAACATTATAGGAGAAGATTATGTGCTGTTTTGTTGGCAAAAGGGGGTTGTACAAAATATTAACACCAGGGGTGCTAATAATTGTGACACACATTATTTGATGTCAAATAATTATTTCTTTATGTGGGATTTTTTCCCCACTGAATAAATGCACTTGTATTGAAGGTTGGATTTTTCTCTCTTTTTTTCCATTAAGGTCCCATATTATTTAGAAAAAAAATAAAATAATTGGAAGCTAAAAAACACATCTCAACCAGGGGTGCCAATAATTATGGAGGGCACTGTACATTCTGATCCATAGAAAACAGCCCTAATAAGTGCATGCCGAAGCACTGGCTTCCTCCCCCTCACGCTGTTGCTGCTTTTTGTGCGCAGAAATTGCTGTGGAAAAATGAGGGATTGCCATGCATAATGAGGGACATAGTGGGGAGAGAGAGAGAGAGAGAGAGAGAGAGAGAGAGAGAGAGAGAGAGAGAGAGAGAGAGAGAGAGAGAGAGAGAGAGAGAGAGAGAGAGAGAGAGTGGGTGGGGAGAGCGAGAGACGGAGAGAGATGGAGAGAGGTGGAGAGCACTTGAGTGCACTCAGGCTGAAGTTTACACAAGCACAAAGAGAAAGGATGGACCGCTACACCCTACAGAACACCATGGAACAGCTCACACTTGCACTTAATGCCACAACAGATAAAACACTAACGCCGGAACGCAGATAAAAACACTAGCGCAGCGGGCACACGTCCCCTGCACTGCACAGTTAACACATCTTTGTTGATTTTCCCGGAGACGACCGAGTCGGTATCCAGTCCCCCCACTGAATGAAGTGACCCGTTAACTTCAGCGAAAGAGAGAGAGAGAGAGAAAGAGAGAGCGAGGGAGAGGGAGAGGGCTGACGGCCAGCTAAATCCGTCTAGACCAAATCCATGTAACCGTTGACATGAAAAGCCTTTAGAAATCAATCAACGGACAGACGTGCTTCTCCAGGCCTTCTCAAACAGCAAAAAAAGAGAGAGAGAGAGAAGAAAAGAGAGGCTTAGGATGCCTGCCGGTGTTGTATCGATATGAGCGACCCGTCAAGCTGCGCTACCAAACAATTACAACAGCGCACGGCAGTAGCACTGCGACGAATTAGATTTCGAGTTAGGCCTATATTAGGCCTGTCATGGAAGCTCATGTCGACGAAGCAGCCCACCTCGACAGATCAGCGGTGTGACAGCGCGGTAAGTTATTACGGTCTAAATGAGGAGCAGAGGCTGTATAGCAGAGGTGGAGGTTGATCGTGGAGGTGGTGGTGGTATTGGGCTTGTGACACAGGGCTGTCGGGCCTGTCTGTCGGTCGTTTGGTCGGTCGGCCCGCAGATTAAATTCCATTGCATCAATGCCCAAAGCTTTTTGCCGCTACCTGGGCTGCTTCATTCATTATCCATTGTCCACCTGATGCTTAAGAAAGGCTGACTTGCCAGAGCCAGACATGATGATGAAAGGGATATGGAGAGCTCTGCTGTCCAACAAAGAGAGTGAGACTCAAGCAGAACTGTCACTGAATGCCACGCTATTGATTTCACAGGCAGATGTACCAACATTACACACACCCCTCCTCACCGCCACCGCCACCGCCACTGTACTACACACACACACACACACACACACACACACACACACACACACACACACACACACACACACACACACACACACACACACACACACACACACACACACACACACACACACACACACACACACACCCTTCTGGATTTCTTTATGGCAATTGAATGTGACATTGCTTTGGTGTGTTTGGGAGTGCTATGCTTGTGTGTGCGTGTGCACATGTGCATGTTTCCACATTTGCAAGGAAATGTCACATGCGCAATTGATACAATCAGAGGACACACACACACACACACACACACACACACACACACACACACACACACACACACACACACACACACACACACACACACACACACACACACACACACACACACACACACACACACACACACACACACACACACACACACACACACACACACACAGCAATAGTATTTGACGTCTGTAACTCAAAGAACCAAAACCGCTGTGATGGAATGATTTAGTATGTGGGAGGCATGAAGATAAGATTATAATTGCCAGTATTGTTCAGCATGAAGTTGACTGATGGGCAGTCGGAAGGAGGGGAGATCAGGTTCATGAAATGGAGAGAGGCACGTGGATTTTGACTGTCTGGGGGACAGATAATGGACTTGTGACAGGTCCACTCCAAAACAAAATGTGGCCCATAAGCCTGGTGTACCTCTCAAATTGCCCCCCCCCCCCTCTCTTGGATAGTCTGGACCAGCTACATGGCGCTATTCAGACATGCCGATATTCAGACATTGATGTCTATTGTCTGAATATCGGCATGTTTCCCAAGGAAATCTGCCATTTCTGTGGTTTGTGCTACGTTGCTCAGGTTTTTTCAGTTCAGGGAGAGTGCATGCAGTCACCCTAACCCTAACCCTAACCCTGACCCTGACCCTGACCCTAACTCTAGCCCTACGATATATCTGGTGTCTGAAAAGCGGTGTGTCTGAATAGCAGTATGTCTGAATAGTGCTTGCCCCCCCGTCTGGTTCCAGGCCTGCTGACAGGGAGGGGACAAATAGGACAGTTGTCTGGGTCCCAGGGAGAGGGGGACTTAGAATTGGGACCACATTAGATTGTATATATTGAGAGGGGGGGAACTTTCAGAGGATTATGTCCCGGGCCTGATCACACCGGTCAGTGGCCCTGGTCTAGACCACAGAAACACTGTCACCAGAGTTTAGAATAAATAACTCTCTGAATGCTGCAGAATAATATTTACTTCTAATACTATTACTATTACCACTACTACCACTACCACTACTACTACTTCTACTACTACTACTACTGTACTTCTACTACTACTACTACCACTACTACTATTACTACTACTTCGACAACTACTACTACTACTACTACTACTACTACTACCACTAACGCTACTACTACCACTACCAATACTACTATTACCACCACTACCACTACCTCTACTACTACTAATAGTAGCCTAATAATAAAAGGCACTGTGGCGCTCATTTGAGTGTGTCTGATGTGACTTATTCAGAAATGTACAACGCACTGAAATAGACCTTTGCCTGCCGTTCTGAAAACAGGTCATGGAAATCTAATGTATCGTTCAGCTTTATAAATAGCGGTCAACTTCAAAATAAAGAAGAATGGCCCACGAATAGCTATGCTGCCCCATTGCCTTGAACAGCTGTCAGAAACGATCTGGTAATTGGCCTTTGTTTTGCTCTTAACGATGAATCTTCAATGGTTGATTTACTTTCAGTTCTGAGATGGCGAGTTGCTCGGACAGAATGTTCTTGTTTGTTTGTGTGTTTGTTTGTACGTATGAAATAAATATGCTTTCTGTATGTTCGACTTAACGCTCATCTCAGCATTTGGTCAACGCTAAGCTGTACACCCATATGCCTGCACGGACAAACAAAATATGTTAGCTCATAAACCACGCTGTAGTCACACACACACACACACACACACACACACACACACACACACACACACACACACACACACACACACACACACACACACACACACACACACACACACACACACACACACACACACACACACACACACACAGGTTGACAAATGACATTGCATGTGATTAAGTCTCAGTGTTATTTGCTATCAAGTCATCTCATTGGTCCTCAAATTTCAGCGAAATTAAAAATACATGAGGATCCAGTCCAACCATTCGTCACTGTCAGCTGAGGCAGGTAAAGAGAAATCAACCATCACACATACAAATAGAGCGAAGCCCAAAGAAAGGAAGGCACTGTCAGTGCCTTAACCAATGTGGTTAACAGAACTGCTAAGCTAGCATTAAAGGTGTTTTTCTCCGACCTTTTCTTTTCCCCTTCGCTTCCATTCGTTCTCGCTGTGGCAGCCAAGGCAGAGAGAGAAAGCATTCCTGCAACCTAAAGCCGGGCATTGATGTTCTGCTGGGTGCATAAAAACGACGGAGGAGAAATATTGTTGGGAATAAAAGAGAGTGGCCATTAACAAAAGGCAATCTATCTGGTAATAGAAATCATTAGAGATGCATCATGAATAAATAATGCCTTTCCAACAGTATTTGTGTATCTGCCACAATCTCTCTCTCTCTCTCTCTCTCTCTCTCTCTCTCTCTCTCTCTCTCTCTCTCGCACGCACACACACACAGTCGCACGCACACACACACACACAGGCGTGCACGCACGCACACACACACACACACACACACACACACACACACACACACACACACACACACACACACACACACACACACACACACACACACACACACACACACACACACACACACACACACAAATACAAATACAGACACTCCCCCCACCCCCCTCTATTTTCTTCAGTAGCCCTTCAATCAACTTGTCAGGACACTGGGATTTGACATGCAGCAACACACAGCAGCCTCTTCCATTTTACCTCTTGCTCTAGACTACACGTATTGAAGGGTTAGAAGAAAGTTAATTGAAACCTAATCAAGTTGATGGGGAAAGCAACTCCCAATCCTGAATTGCTAAAGGGGCGAGAAGGAAAGAAAGAAAGAAAGAAAGAAAGAAAGAAAGAAAGAAAGAAAGAAAGAAAGAAAGAAAGAAAGAAAGAAAGAAAGAAAGACGAGTGATTTTTCCCTTCAGTGCATGGGGTGCACAGAGGCTCATTTTCACAGTCTCAGCATGTCACTATACTGTGTACCACAAAAGAAAAATGACCCATTAGTGTGTGGAAGAGGGGGAAATGATAACCATCCATGATGTTTTCTGAGGGGCTGGGGGAAAACGGGCGCTAAGCCAAGGGGATGGCACCATGGCTCAGTCCAAAGTGTTTTCCTTTTGCTGTCTGGATGATGACTTTTAATGAATTTGCTACACATTGGCTTGGGTGCCTATTTTTCAACAGTGACTTCAAAGGGATTCTATTACAATGTCAACAGGAATTACCACAGAAAATCCCATTCTACAATATGTCCCGTTTCCAATTACACTGTTCAAATTTGTTTTGTCTCATGCAGAGTTTTTGGACAGCTAAGACGTGAAATAAACGCAGCATGGACGTCCAATTATTTTTAAGTGTCAAAACAAGGAATGGAATTTTTCCCCACATACTCTCTACATGCCAACAACAGTCTCACTGTATATCACACTGTTTTTTTTTTCTTTTTTTTTCTTTTTTTTTTTCCTTTTTTTTTTCTTTCTATAACCCCAAACTGCACCACCCCCCTAATGGGGGAGCCTAATTTAATTGTCTTTCATTTTTTTTTTTCCCCATTTTTTTTTCTTTTCCTCTTTTCTATCTTTTAAATATATTTTCATCTACACTTTCTTTTTTAATAAAACAATCAAATAAACAAAACATGGGTTTAACAACAAAGAAAGACAAGTAGTAAAAAAGGAAAAAAAAATAAGAAGGAAACAAAAAATATTCAATATTCTGAGTTCCCCGCAAAAAAGTCAGACCGTATATTTAGTATCCACACCCCCACCACCTCCTCATATACCCACATCCCAGCCCAAAATATATACCCACTCCACGCCATCAACATACCCACCCCCCTCCTCCCTCCTCCCCCGGGGATGAATTACAGTTTACATTTTATCCTGATGGATGCAGAATGTAGAAGTATTACATTAATTAAGAAGATAACAACGAAAAGACCCAACAGGTCAACCATTCGCCAACTTTTAATTCTAACCGATCTATTTGCATTAGCGACACCATGCCTGTCTCATTAGCCCATTTACAAAAAACATGTCTATTTTACAGTAGTGTTGATATAATTTGTTAATAAAAGCTCTTAAAGTCAATTGTCTTTATATAGATCCATTGTTCTATGTATGAACCACTATTGGCCCAACAAAGAATAAATATTTTGCAATCCCTGGTGTTTCGCAGGTGTAGCCAAGGACCGCGTTAGGGGCGGTGGAAGAGTGTAGGGGGAGGCGTGCCACGCAGATGGGCGGAGGGAGGCGGGGACGGGAGCGAGACGCGGAACATTGGGTTGTTGATAGCGGGGGAGGAGGAGAGGTTTGCGCTTTCGGGGAGTGGCTAGCGTTTGATTAATGCACGGGGGAGTGAATGATACAAGGGGAGCCGAGATTCTTTTCTCATATTTGATACTGTGCTACGACACGTGGCGACGCGGCAAGTTATATGTAGGCACAGAATCAACAACAATACAACATTTAACTTTGAAGTAATATAGCTTTCCAATGATCACGCAAAAACCCAGAAGGCTCCTGCCGATCACGCGTAAATACAATAGTACATCTCATAAGATACTATAACATTGGCGACGTCGCGTCTAGTATGCGCTGACGATTGCGCAAGAAGGCTGCATAGTACCTTATGGACTCGAGAATAGAATGCGTATAGTATATCACTAGGATTCGCTCCTCAATTATATACATAATCAAGTGAACATAAAATCTTAGAGCTCCCTACACTGATATCTCTGCGATCTATCTTGACTTGCGCGTTCGCCCCAAATATGCAGCATTTTTTATTAGTGTTTAAATATTTTAAAATCATTTATATTGATAAAATCGTATTTTTATATCTAAGGATGTTTTTGTATAGATTATTAAATATTATGTTTTCCATGGACGTGGACAATCTATCAGTTTTTTCCAACTGTCCAAAATATTTACATGGAGTACTCCACCATTTGTAGTATAGGTTAGTAAAATTTAGTAATATTTCCATGTATTATTGGTTACTGTTTAACCATCTGTTTGATTTATATTTTGGTCGACACACTAAATGATCACTACAGCTAGATTATATTTTTTGTTTTCCAGTTAAGGCACGGAGCCGTTATTTGATTGTAATTCTTGTAAGGTACCGCCCGTACATCTGTTTTTAGATTTTCTTAATGAGAGGATTTCCACATGTATCCTTTATTTACTAATTCCTTACAAAAAGAAATCCTTTCTTACACATATGTTTTTAAAAAAAACATAACCTGCCCTCCCACTCACTATATTTGAATTGAACCACAGCTATTTGTTGAATATTTCTCTCTGTTTCTGGTGGTTAAACTTGAAAAATGTAGCCAGCTATGTAATTGCTTCCATTTAAAAAGGAGGAGCCTTTATTACTAATGCTACAATTTTTTAAATGTGCTGGGCTATCTGCAAAAATGTGATAGAGTTTTTTCTCAACACTGTTGAATCCATTTTTTTTTCCCCATTATGCTAACTCGAAAACCATTCTGGTTTGAAATACATTTTTTGTATGAAACGCTTTAATTGGTTTTGTACATTGACTACAGTTCAAAAGTTTGTATCCCCCCTGCTTCATAGACCATGTGTAAAGAAACGCTCATCTAACTTTGTCCTTTTTACATTCCAGAAATAAAACTAAAAATTTGTTGTTCAAATTCTTTAACGAAACATCCGGTGGTGATGGGAAGTGCTGACATCAACTAAGTAAATTGAGCACGACTAAAGAATAGATCCAGAGTTGCCTTACCATAAATAGTCATATTTTTTTGCTTATGCCATTGGCTGTAAAATAGCACAACTCCTACTCAGTTTTAATTTGTTATTAAACATTCAGATATATCGGAAAAATTATGTTGTATGTGGCTACCGAGAACAATTAACTGCCGCCATCCACCCCCATTCCACAGGAAGATCATAAGGGAGATGGTAATCACTATTCTTCAGATAACCCCAGTCTCAGTAAATACGACATTTTCTCCATAATTATGACTTGAGCCCAGATACTTGGAAAGTTATTCAAATCAAAAATGAGATTATGAAGTATAGCATTAATCTGGTTCATAATCATAAAACTGGAATCATCTGTCATACATGCACACATTAATATTAATGCCGTTTAAATCCAAAACCTTATATCTTTTTATTAGATCTTATTTTCATTGCCATGATCTCGGATTGCAATGAATGAAAAGGTAGGGGGATAAAGGGCAGCCTTGTTATTAACTCCCCTTCTTATCAGGGGGTATTGGTTTAGTGAAATATCCAATTATTTAGTACCTTACAAAACATAATCCTTCATAACCTTAAGTTTGACTCCACATCTCTAAAGATTCCCAAAAATTGAAATACTGTAAACATCTATTAATAAAACTCCAGCTAATTGTATCAAATGCTTTCTCAAAATCAGCAATGAAAATTAGTCCAGCTTTATTTGTATGGTCATAATGTTCAATTGTTTCTAAAAACTGTCAAATAAATTGATTATTGTCGCACCTTGTATGAAACCTGTTTGATCATTGTGTATTATTTGTGGTAGAACTTTTTTTATTCGTGTGGCAATACATTTTGCCAATATTTTAGAGTCATACCCTTGTAATGTGAGTGGTCTCCAGTTTTTCAAATGAGTGGGGTCTTTATATTTTCCACTCAGATCCTGCTTCAGCAACAAAGAAATTACACTTTGCTTTTGTGTGCCTGAGAGTGTTTCACAATGTGAAAATATTGCCATGAGCTAACTTTTATCTCCCGGTAACTGAGACTAACTGAATATTTTGTTAGAACATTCCAGAATAGTAACATGAAAAGCCTATCTGTCCTACATCAATATCAACATCTCAGCTCAGCAGATAAATTGGATTGCGTTTACAGGCATTCTGATCACAAGCCGTTGATTACAGACGTTTCGGGCCTAGTCCATTCTCAATGTCTCCAGTAGACATTGAGAATGGACTAGGTCCGAAACGTCTGTTTCTCCAGTTAACCTCAGACTTCTGTTGTAAAATTTCGGCTACAATATACCTTTTCACACAAGCCTTGTGTGCGCCTCCTTTTTTTCATTATCTCGAGTGATTACTACTTTTTGGGAGTGCACGCACCAAGCAATACATGGGTGCAAAGTGCAGGCGCAGACGCCGACCTTTGTTGGTCTTTTGTCATCTCCCACTTAAACACCAGTAACAGTCAAGGCTGAACTGGGACACAAAAATCGAATGGGTATTTTCAGTCAAGACTGGCCCACCAAGCATTGAGAGAGACAAAGAACCCTGTGACAATATTTTAGTCATCTGATATGAATTATTCTGATTGCAACAGCCGAAATGCGTTATATAGGCCTGGCCTACATATAGTATATCTGACTATGTCAGAGAGGCCTGCTGTTGCAGCATGAGGGCTGATTCCATTATGGAGTGCGAGGCCGAAATAATCAACAGTCCACCAGGTAAATGGCCTGGCCCTGTCAATCTAGCCATGTCACTGTAAAGCATTGCAGCCAGTTACACGTGAAAAATTAAGCTGCCCTGCTGCCTTAAGTTTGTAAGTTAACTCAACTCCAGACTCAACTCAATTCAAGGCTTTCTCAAGTTGACTTAACTAACAAACTTAAGGCAGTTGTTGCAGTAATGTTGTACAGTGTAGTAGCATCTGCTGTCTCTCAGTAGTGATGGGGAACTAGCACTTCGCTGCTGAGGTTGGTATTGTTTCTTTTATTATTGTCCCCCACCCGGTAAATCATATCCGCTCTCATCAGTGAAATTATTCAGTAAATAGCAGTCAGCAGTTTTTTGAGGGAGCACTGTGAATAATGAGACATTCACTCAAGTAGACTTTTGGAACAGGATGGGTGGAGTTTGACTCTTGTTTAAAGTTAAAGCAAAAGACTTCTACAACAATACTTACATTCACGCGGTCATGTCATCCTTATTGGAGTTATTGGACCACTGAGATACATCCATTGTCCTCCTAACTCAACCGAAATGAATGACTGTTAAAAGAAAGGCCAACAGTTCAGTTCAACTTTATTGGTACCCGAAGGTAAACTGGGTTTCCAGTTTAAAAGAGAAGATGGCTTACACCAGAACCACAAGACACGACACATAAACATGGAGTCCAAAAAACACATGTAGGCTACACAAAGAAATAAATAAAATGTTTGACATTTGGGGGAGGGGGGGGGGGGGTATAAACTAACTGCAGTGGTGGGCCACAACACTTCATACAACCACTCCAGGACCATGGAAGTGACACCACACTCCTGGAGCAGCTAAAGTGCAAAGAGCATTTTTACGAATACATAGGTTTATTTTACATCTTGTTTAGCAAAGTAATTGCAGCTAGGACAAAACTGCTTTTGAACCTATTGGTTCTGCAACCAGGAACCACCAGCGTCCGTCCAGAGGGGAGGTACTGGAACTCACTATTCAAAGGGTGTCGGCTATCATCTAGGATTCTACAATGATCTACAATGATCTGATAAAGGCCTGTTTAACTTCACCCAGCTGCAACCACTGGTATTCTTTTTTTTAGCATACAGTATGTAAAAAACTTTACATTTTCTTGGTTATTCTGGTACTTCAATATGCGAAAAACTTAGCTGAGGATTATGAAGTTTTATCCTCCGATGTAATGCTTGCGTTTTTGGCTTTCTTATTCGGACCTAGAAGTGATGGAGCTGTTTTTTATCTGTGGAGATACACACTGGACTGCATGGTGTGTGTGTGTGTGTGTGTGTGTGTGTGTGTGTGTGTGTGTGTGTGTGTGTGTGTGTGTGTGTGTGTGTGTGTGTGTGTGTGTGTGTGTGTGTGTGTGTGTGTGTGTGTGTGTGTGTGTGTGTGTGTGTGTGTGTGTGCGTGTGTGTGTGTGTGCGTGTGTGTGTGTGTTTGTGTGCGTGTGTGCGTGCGTGCGTGCGTGCGTGTGTACATAAAGTACATAAGCCTACATGTACCTAACCCTAACCCTACTAACACGTTTTGCTAAATTGCATTTAATTAGTGCAAGAGACAGAATCATAAAGTTTAACATAGAAAATGTACAATGCTGTATATATACTACTAACTACTCAGTGCATACTCAGTGCATAGTGTTATCATGTACAATGTGAACTACAAACCCCAACTCCATAGAAGTTGTGACGCAAGGTTAATTGTGAATAATAACGAAATACTGCCATTTTCAGAAGTCTGGTTCTGACATTAGTTGGAGAACGGTACAAAGAAAACATATCAGCCATCAAAACTGACCAAAATTATTGTTTTGGGGGATATTCATGAATATGTAAATCCAACGTGTCTCAAAAGAGTTGGGACGGGGACAATAAAAGGCAACAAATGTTGAGGAAGACTAAAAACAAAACAAAAGACAACACTTAACAGTTAATAGCATTAACTGATGAGATGATTTGATATTAAAACAGTGTTGATTCCTATCTTGGACATGATTTCAACAGCTTAAATGGTAGGTGTATTCCTTGTCATGTTTTGCAATGTTTTCCTTTCTGTAGTGCTTACAGTGTGACAGGTCTTGACCAAAAGCCTGCCATTTTATGTCCTGCTGGTCCTTATGTTGGAGTTAAACTGTTAAAACATAGTAGAGAATACAATTTGTCCTACTATGTGGCAGTAATCGAAGATCTCCCTTCAAAATATACAGTATTGCACGAGTGGCTTTTCATGCTGTTTAAAACCCATTTATTTAATTCAGTACTGTGTTCCATTATACAGGTGAATTATAACAGCTTAACCAATGTACTACTGCACCCCCATGCTATCATGGAGGCTGACTTTTGAAGTTAGCACTGACACAAGTTGCATGGTCAATTTTCATTGTAGCACAGGATGTGCAAGACTGTATTATTTTCAAAAAGCATTGACTTCTGCTACTGCGTCCTTAATATGGTCAAGTTTTCACTAGCTGTAATTCTGGGAGTGCTAGAGTGAGACTACAGCCAAAATATTCCATGATGTCAAGAACCTATACAATGATTTTAATGACAAAAATATGTCTTATATACACTCAATCACGGTAAATCAAGAGAATTCAAAACTTTATGTAATAACTGGTAATTATTCCCTCTGCATCTTTAATTCTGAGTGACTCAGCCTCTCTGTGATTGTCTTATACGTTCAAATTGTTCATCAGTACAATTCATTTTGAAATGTTCTTCTTTGTTGTTTTATCTTATTTGGATGTTTATAACATTTCACTGATCCCCGTCCCAACTTATTTGAGACGTTTTGCAGTTATCAAATTAGAAATGAGTACATATGTCCCCTAAAACTATATTTTTTCTCAGTTTTAACACTTGATATGTTGTCTTTTCACTATTCTCCATTTAAGGAATGTATTGAATGTTTTGAAAATGATAGCATTTTGATTTTATTCTCAGTTTACCAAATGTCCCAACTTCACCGGAGTTGGGGTTTGTACATGTGTATTGCTTACAAAGAGACGCACTCCTCTCATCCACCAGTGCAACATGTTTGAGGTCTACCATCTGAGTGTTACCTTCTGTATTAGCTTTTCTACTAACCCATATCCCAGAGAGAAATAAAATAAGCTACTTCAAATTTATGCAGCGATTGTATTAATTTAATGAACAGTTAGCCATTCAATCATAAACACACTCCACTGCATTGCAGTAAAGACGAAAGGTTTCGCTTCTTTTTCAAACCAGTCAGTTCACATTCACTGTGTTGGTTATTGCAAGTGTTTGTTATTATTGGTTATCACAAGTGCCTCCACAAGTGAACAGCTGACATTGTTTAACATCAACACGACGTTAACACGTCATGCAAGTCGAGTGCCAGTCAGGAGAGGTAGGAGAAATGTTTCACAGTGTTCTCGATTTGTCACAGACGTGCAATATTTCTCTCGAGGAGTACACCGCCCAGCTCCCACTGGGTAGCACTGTGGTGGGGACAGGTGCCCTAAATCACTAATTAGACACTGAATAGCCTATTTAAGGCTCTCTCTCGCTCTCTCTCTCTCTCTCTCTCGCTCTCTCTCTCTCTCTCTCTCTCTCTCTCTCTCTCTCTCTCTCTCTCTCTCTCTCTCTCTCTCTCTCACACACACACACACACTCTCTCTCTCTCTCTCTCTCTCTCTCTCACACACACACACACACACACACACACACTCTCTCTCTCTCTCTCTCTCTCTCTCTCTCTCTCTCTCTCACTCACACACACACACACACACTAATTCTCTCTCTCTCTCTCTCTCTCTCTCTCTCTCTCTCTCTCTCTCACACACACACACACACACACACTCTCTCTCTCTCTCTCTCTCTCTCTCTCTCTCTCTCTCTCACTCACTCACACACACACACTCTCTCTCTCTTTCTCTCTCTCCCCTACTCTGCAGCCTTCCTAGAGTCTTCCTTCCTGTGCTCTACCACAGTATAGTCTACACCTCCATTGTCGTGGGTTAACATGTGGATAAAATCCATCTAATCCCAGGAAAACAATGAAGGAGTGTTCTACTGAGATGCGATGCCCAAGGCTGCAGGTTCTGGGGAGGGGGGAAGTGTTAGTGAACAAAGATGCTAAATCTATTTTGGAGATTGCAAATCTTTGGGTTAAAAAATCGGATTTAAATCATGCTCACCGGGTTGGCTACAGGGGTTTGCAATTGGTTTGGTTGTCACGTGACGGTTGCATGATCTCCATTGGCTGTTTGGGTTTCAGTTCCTACACCTAAGCAGCATGACAAATGGTGTGTGCCGCTATTTCAATACATTCTGGGCTAAGTGGTTTGGTTGTGTGGGTTCAGCCCTGTTTATGCTAATCCATGTTGTGCCCCAGGGAGAAGCTCGCCTTAACTAGAGAAAAAATGACACAAGTTATTGTCACTTTGTTAAAGGGGACATCCACCAAGATTAATGGTTTACCTCTAGCCTGGGATAACCTAATATTGCAATACAATGCAATTGTGCAAGGAGTCATTATGCCACACACACACACACACACACACACACACACACACACACACACACACACACACACACACACACACACACACACACACACACACACACACACACACACACACACACACACACACACACACACACACGGTGTGCACAGAGGTGATTCTAAAGTAAATCGGGGCCCCAAGCAAAATGAACATTCACAACAAATTGCCACTACTGTGTTAAAGTCTCAGTTGTTATTCACCATCTATAGGCTTGGGGCCCCAAGCGGCTGCCTGCCTAGCCTGTTGACAAGATGCGCCTCTGGGTGTGCATGCACATGAAGTCCACAATCAAATAATAGACACACACACACTCACAAAATCGCACAAAACATGTGCACACACACACACCCAGTCAGATAAACACATACACACAAAGATGCACACACGCACACACACACATGTACACACGTACATGCACATATAATACCCACAATCAGATAAACACACACACTCACACAATCGCACGTGCGCACGCACACACACAAACATACACACACACACACAAACACACACACACACACACACACACACACACACACACACACACACACACACACACACACACACACACACACACACACACACACACACACACACACACACACACGGGACTCAGAGCTGTGCACTGCGACACACAACATATACCCCCTGCCACTGCGTAATTAGTGGACTGAATTAGCCACCAAAACATCACAGGCACCTGGCCCCACACTGACAGATAGACGGAGCGGGTTAAAACCGACTTCACTTCAAAACATAATTTGTGAGGTTAAAAATAAACCAGCTTTTGAAAACACCTCTTCACACTAGGCCAGACAGACAGAGTTAAAACCGACTTTTCAAAACGCCATTTATGAGGTTAAAAATGAACCAGTCTTCGAAATCACCTCTCCACACCATGGAGCAGAGTTAAACGCATGCCTGCGAATGATGCATGGATCATAAAGTGTCCCTGTACCACTTTTTGTAAGGTATTTGTTAGCATATCGACCAATGGCTCTTTCCTTTCCCATCTCCATAGCCCCCAAGTGAAGAATACAATCATATTTCTTTATTCCTCCCAGGCAATGTGTCTTGAAAAGGATGTGGTATGCCTTGCCACTTGTCATATAAATGGGGCTACTGTTTTGCTGGTCGTTCCTCCCGGAGGATGGGTAGATTTGGGAGGTTGTGCGCTGAATTTTAAGGGCACTGTCACTTGCAATTTCCTCCTGCCCACTCTATTCCATATTCAAATGCTGTTAACTCCTGTGTCTATGGAAGATCTTCCTCCATTTTTTCCCCTATTTATCCAAATGTAATTCTTCAACCTTTCTGTTTTGCAGTGCACTGTATATCGAATTTACTTCTTTCAGTGGGGAGGCTTGATTTCTTCTTCTTTCACATAACAAAACGGGAGCAGGCATACTGTAGCAATGGAATTTCTCTGTAGAGTTTATTCCACCTAGTGCTAGGCCTATGCATTAAAGCCGCTCCAATTTTTTCATTTTGTGACCGCAAAACTTTTGAGAATAATGTTGTATTTTGCTAAAGGGAAAGTCTATATTACATTACCCCTTTTGCAGTTGCTGGTAGTGTACCATGAGCTTTACCAGCAAACTTTCCTCTTTTGCAAAGATAAGAATGTTCCTTTGCTGGGTTTAGCACAAAAAAGCTTGTCATTAGTTCACTCTCTGAAATTTGGATTAAGCATGTATGCATACATCTTCGTTCTCGCTGGAGAACGGACTTCTCGTGATCATGCTCCTCTTGCAGGAGAGTGGCTGTCCACGCGGTGGACTGATCATCAAAGTGCTTCACGGGGTCCGCAGGGACCACTACAATACAGAAGCTGAGATAGATTATGTGGGTTATTGGGCAAGATCGCTGGCCGTGGTGCTGAAGTGCTGCCACTGCTGAGAAATGTCTATGCAGCAAACATTCTCGAGCTCGGGAGAACTGGGCGCGACTGAGAGCTCGGGCAGTATCTGCGCTCGCAGATATGTGTGAACTCTGAGCGGACACCCCCCGGCAGATGATGGTTGGAGAGCAATGGAGCGAGGTGAGCTGGAATTAAGCTAGGGCAAGACACCTGACGAATCGACTAAACAGCGGCGGAAGTGAGGTGAAAGGGAAGGTGGTGGGTGCGAGCGAGAAAGAAAATTTCTGACTTGAGACAGGTGAGCGGAGAATAAATGCTGTATAGTTAATTAAGGGCCGTACCAAACTCCAGTGGGCTGAAATTCCACCAAATGACGGCAGAGCAGAGAATGAGATGCAGCTGGCTAAATAGGCGTGTCTATCTTTTCGCGCTGAATTCAGGAGAATGACAGTTGAGTGGAGAACAGAATACTGGTGGTAAATTAGGCATGCCAAATTTCATTACGCTTCTCTCAAACTGAATTTTTTAACAAAACGTGCATTTAAAGGGACACTGTGAGATTTTTAGTTTATTTCCAGAATTCATGCTGCCCATTCACTAACGTTACCTTTTTCATGAATACTTACCACCACCATCAAATTCTAAGTATTCATCATGAATGGAAAAATTACACTTTTCATACATGAAAAGTCTTCTCCATGGTCCGCCATTTTGAATTTCCAAAAATAGCCATTTTTAGCTGCAAAAATGACTGTACTTGGACCATACTAGAAACTGTTTGTTTATTACTTAGTAAACTTTCATGTAAAGATCAAATTTGGCAATAGGCAGCCCCGTTTCAATGAGCAGCATAGTTGCAGTACCTTTTTTGACCATTTCCTGCACAGTGTCCCTTTAAGCCATGTATGCCATTTTCTAAAAATCTGTGCATATACATCAAAGGCGACCATAGCGACAGAAGTTATTATATCTCTATGGAGGGTCGGTGAATTGAGTGACCAAAACAAACTCGCTGGGGGCGAAGCAACTACTACGCGATTCAGCGAAAACCAACTGGAATGTTCCTATCTTTGTCGCAGGCTGACAAGCCAGAGCTGTTATGTGACTAGTTAAGTCAAGCATGTCAAAATCATGTCCAGAACAAGTACAGCGAATCCATGGCGAAACGTTTTCAACGACTTCAGCCACTTTGGTCATCTCTGGTGTACACACACAGTAACAGTACTCTCAAAAGTTGCACTACGATGACGTTATTAAACACACTGAATAAATGAAAGACAAATGAGGGCTGGTTTAGCTCATCAGCAAAGCGTCATGCCTCATAAAGAGTGAGTCCTCTTTTGCTAAATGACCTCATAACCTTGCCTGAGTTGTGTGAGGAAGGCTATAGGGCTCACATAGTGAATGAATGTAGCCTAGCTTTTTGCCTTTTGGAGTAGGGCAGACCCGCCGAAAAATGTTGCAGTGGAGGCGCAGAGACCTTCAGTGAGGCTTTTTACGCCTCCTGTTCAATCATTCATAAAAAAAGAATCGGGTAAATTATACATGAAACAGACACTACAGGCTTTGGCTAGAAACTAGCTAGCATGTCAACTATTGGAACATCATGTCTTGGCAGTGGTGTTGACAAAGTAATTATGTAAAGACATAGGCTATAATATTGTTGCAAATTCAATTAAGAAAAAAACAGTGTTTGCGTGTACCAAAATTATGACATGCTAATACATGTAATATTTAAACATCTGGCGTGGCAAATATATCCACTCATGAATAATTTGGCCGCTGCTCGTTCAGTTCATGCTTGGTCTCCCACATGGGTCACCAGAATTGCAGAATGTCTCTGAATGCCTAATAGAGCAAAGTAACGCGAGTTCATGATACACAAGTGTCCTGGAGGGAAACGGCATCAATAAAATTACTTCTGCCTTTCATCCCTCTTCTGTTCAACTTCACCAAGTAAAATAACGATATGGGCTTTACATATGTTGGTAGAGATGAGCTTGACTGTGAATTCTGCAATAGTCCGCCTTATGATTGGCATTTCATCCCTTTCAAATATAAAAAGTACTGGGTTTATGTTTTCTTTGTGCCACTGTATTTGGAAACTGATCTCTGGCTTCTTCTCACTGTTTCTTTTGAACAGCCCATAGTTCCCATGGTGCAGCACTCACTGAGGGTAAGCCATTATTTCCCATGTTCCATTGCTGTAGTAGAGACTGAGTTGTGCTGGAGAGAGGGTGATGTGAACTGACGGCTTGGGACTGAGTTAAAGGTGAACGATTTTGGGGCCTGATCGCCAGCTTCCCTGGGGAGGGAGTAGCCTACAGTACAGGGCAGAGGGGTGAAGGAAGTGAGAGAAGAACTGTAAACCACAAATCAAAATCAAACAAAAACAAACCAGTTACAGTCAAACAACTAATCTGAAACACTTAGTAAGTTAGGTATAAGTTCCTATTGTAAAAGTAACAGCTGTGGAGAGATAGTAAGTCTTTGTCCTATTAACCCTCTTCTGCTCATTATTCTATTGTATTGTGATGTCCTGTGAATGAAAAAAAACCCAACCCCAGCCAGCCAGATGGATGATTGCAGCAGTAGCCCACCACCAGGAGTTGGTTGGTAGGCGGGGGTTAGAAAAAGCAGGTCAGGTTGGTGAAGGCAGACATGCTCGTCAAAAAAAGCCAGCGAACGTCACCCGGGGCACTGTTATGCTTTAAGAGACGATTAGGGTGCAAAACGATCCAGAGGGCTCCTGTTTCTTATTTCATCGTTTCCTTTTCTCCTTTCTTTCTTTTGTGGCACCTTCATTTTCTCCTCCTCCGCCACACCGTCCTGTCATGTCGGCTCCGTTCCGCTGCTTTCTCTCCGCACCTGATCTTTTCAAATTCGGTGAATTATTAATAGCGCCATACAGACTGCAAAGGAGTAGTTCTATCCGTTCTTTCTGTGTCTCTCTCTCACACACTTTGTTTCTCTCTCTCTCTTTCTCTCTCTCATTTTCTATATCTCTCACTCTCTCATTCCCTCTCTCCCTCTCTCTTCACTCTCTCTGTCTCCTTTTCTTTCTGCTCCTCACTCTCTGTCTATCTCACTTTCCCCCTCTCTTTCTATGTGCTTCAGCCAAATGCCTTATCTTGAAATGCAGCATTGCATCATTGATACAGGTAGCTGGTCAATTAATTGATATCTGGGCTGCATGCTGGCACTCTTTGATACTTGGTTGAGGCCAATTAGAAAATCAAACATAGCCCACAGCTTCGCTTTGCTCCACTGTATGTGAACATGTTCATTTCACTTGTTCAAAACACTCATAAACTCACTACAAAGTAATGTGTACAAAGTAATGAAGTAATGGATAGGCTATAACCAATAAAAGCTTGAAATACATCAGAATCAGAAGGAGGGCAGTTGATCTGAGAAAGACATTGTGTTAAATGCATTGTACATGACTAAACCAATGGCTACATTGTAACAACTCATCCAACAGTTTTGGACAATGTTCCATACGAGGACGATATATTACACAAAAACACTCTCAGATTAAAGCTACAGTCTGGGGTGTAATGTTCACGTTTTAATGAGGAGCAGACACAATCCCATTTTATCTCTATATGTTCCGCCTGCCTCCTCTCCCCCAGTAAGATATTTGTGTGTAGCTTTTGTCTTTGTGTTGTTATCTTAAAATCCAATTGCTCCGGCAATTTGCAAAGAATCACAGTTATTATTATTCTGCATAGTGCAGTAGAGTAGACTGACGCAACGGCATAGCCAGTGAAAAGTGGAAGAAACACTCAGAGCAAGCTGTACAGCACTCAAGAGGCCCGTGCAGAGAAGTTCAGATTTACATTAGCATGGTGCTGAAGTGTTTGGAGAGTTAATAGATTGTATTGATGGCTTCAGAGGGAAACAGGTCAATATCTGATTGCACTGTCTGGGGCTTTGCATTGGAACGCACCGTAAATTATTGATACAGAGAATGAAACAGTCACACAGACAATAGAACAGACAACAGAAGGCTGTTGTGTTAGAGAACACTACATCTCAATGGCTATTCTTTTCTTTTTTATTGTTTCTTTGTTTTTTTGCCCTTTCTTTGTGGACGCCTGTAATGTGTTTGATTTACACACAACACAGAGAATGTAGCTGCACTAAAACTATAGTTGTTTTTTTTGTTTGTTTGTTTGTTTATTTATTTGTTTGTGTATTTATGTTTTCAAATCCGCATCCATACGGACTCATAAGCCATTCATAACTTGTGGTTTTCGTGTTTGTGGGCTGTGAGTGATGTCATCCGGCGGTTGTAGATGGTAAATGAATGAGTGTCAGACTGCTGAATTCAGCTTTTATCCACATGAATAATTCAGAGAGAGGGAGAGAGAGCCCGAGCTTCGGATATTTCAGCACTGCTTGTGATTTTTTATTTCTTCCTCCTGAAAGAAAAGCAAAGCATTCTTCCACAAGCCCAAGATGGTGGTGGTGGTGGTGATCAGAAGGGAGACTCCCCTGCATGTCCTTTATTTGTCCACCGTTACAAAACAAAATAGAAGAAACACAACATTTCAAGGCGAGGTCATGAATCTTCCTCTCCTGCTCCTTTTAGCAGACTTTAATTCTGTATTCTGAAGCGATGGGAGCGAAGATGACACCATCTCCCCTAAGTGCTTTGGGAATGACCACTCAATCTTGTTTTTATTTTTTCCCCTGCCCCTCTGTTTGCTATTAGACTCTATAGGCATCTGGAGGAAACTCCCCTTAGAGTAAAAAAGCAGTTTGTGTCTCCTCTTTCCTTCTACCTCATCCAGGATGCAAGTTGAGAGAGACAGACGGATATGTGTTACACATACCGTTAAGTTAAGGCTAATTGTGGCCACCTGCCGCGAAGAACAGACAGAGAAACAAACTTGACTTGTGCATGAATTGTGCATGTAAAATAGCCTGTGTGTGAAGTGGCCTTTTCCTACATAGTGAACAAAACATCATCTCTGTTGTTATTTCATTCCAGGCTAATGTAGGCTGTAATGCTGTTGCGAGATCTTAAGCACTATTGTGCATTTATGAGAGCCGGAGAGAGAGAGAGAGAGAGAGAGAGAGAGAGAGAGAGAGAGAGAGAGAGAGAGAGAGAGAGAGAGAGAGAGAGAGGAGTGTGTGTGTGTATGTGTGTGTGCATGCGTGCGTGCGTGTGAGCGCCTGTGTGTGTGAGAGAGAGAGAGTGAGGGAGAGAGAGAAAGAGAGAGAGAGAGAGAGAGAGAGAGAGAGAGAGAGAGAGAGAGAGAGAGAGAGGGTGTTGGGTTGAGCAAGCAAATGAGAGGGAGAGTGAGCGCAGGCACGGAGCAGTAGGAGGAGGAGGAGGAGGAGGAGAGAGAGAAACGGAGAGAGTGAGTGAGAGCGCAAGACCAACAGCAAGAGAGAGAGCAAAAGAGAGTGTGTGTGTGTGTGTGAGAGAGAGAGCAAATGTGAGAGAGTGGGAGAAGGAGAGAGAGAGAGAGAGAGAGGGAGAGAGAGAGAGAGAGAGTGGAGCGCTGCCAGGAGTAAGCCTTCTAGTCACTCCTGTACTATCCTGTATCCGATATGGTTGGACTGCAGCAGAGGGGCTCCAGCATACCTGTTCACCGGGCTGCTGCCGTCTTCTACCCTCCTCCTCTCTTCTTCTTCTTCTTCTTCTACTCCTCCTCCTCCTCCTGCTCGCGGCACCTCGGACTTCCTACCCTCCTCCTATCCTCCCCTCCTGCCAGGATGGAAGGTACTGTAAACTCATATTTTATATCAAGACGTAAATGGAGCGTCAGAAGCTAAGTGAACCCAAAAAAGAGACACTGACTGAGCATGACTCAAGTGCATGTGCAAGTTCCCTTTTCGCTGTATTTAAGTTCTCTTAAAAAGCTTGTTTTTTTATCTTTTCTGGTGAGCCAAACAAGCTAGATTGGCTGTGTTTTGTTAATTTGCTGGAGTGCGTACTTGATGAGAATTTTATGTAGATCTGCTCTGGGCAGTTTTGGAAAGGGTTGCCTCTGCCTCTTTTTGGTGGTACAGCATCTGGAGTTTTTCTGAACGGGCTCACAGCCCCGAGCTGAACAGAGGGAAACCTAGAATAGAGGTAACAGCTTGTATTCACAGGATTACAGTATACTGGACAATACAGTGGTAAGGAAGAAAACAAGACAAGGACTACTACCAGTATCTCTCTGCAGCGGTCCCTTTCACTGTGGGAACTTAAACCTAACTTAGTTAGTGTGCCAGATTAGTTGTGTGGCGGCTGCTGGTTCATTTTTTACTTGCGGTTTTGCAGATGGGGAGTAATTTTATGGCTCCCGGGAGGAGTAGGAAGTGGGGGTGTGATGTGATATTGATTTCTGATTTGGAGTGCATGTTGTTGCGCCCTTGCTTTGCTTTGCTGTGCTCGCTGCTCACTCGGTGACGTGACTGGGCTGGGTCACCTGCCTATTGTTCCTCCCGTCCCGTCCTGTCCCGTGCTGTACTGTTCTGTCTCTCTGTTGGTGTGCAGAGGGGTCATTTACACACACACACACACACACACACACACACACACACACACACACACACACACACACACACACACACACACACACACACACACACACACACACACACACACACACACACACACACACACACACACACACACACACACACACACACACACACACACACACAGGGCTGAGATGCTGTGAAGTGCACCAGTGCCTTAATGGACATGCATGGATTTCCTTACACAGAGCACATTCCGGGATGTTCTTGTGTGAGCACAGCAATTCAGCTTGTCCAGTTTTTTTTCCTGGTATAACAGGAAAATAAAGGCAAAACAACAACCACTATGTGTACTGTAAATCAGCTTAATATTACTTCTGATTGTTTGATTTGTGTTGCGTGTGGCATGCTGTATCTTTTGGTATGATATATATTTCCTGCCCCCTAATGCTTCATGCCCCTTTGCATTTCTATGTGTCACTTTCTGCTGTGTAAAGAGTAGAGTGAATCTACCCAGGGGCTCCCAGAGCGGTGTCACAGCCCGTGAGCAATGGACATGCTCAGTAATGTTGATAAATGTTTGACAAAACCGTCTCCGAAAGTGCAATCTCAAAATATACTGCCACGAGCGAAAGGCTGTCAGTGCTCCTAAATTAAATACATTTTGTGTACATAGTCCTTGACCGTATCCTGTGCAGCTCTCCTTGTATTTAAAGGGCAAGTGGCATTGAATAGGTGTGCGTTTCTCTGTGTATCTTTTTTTCCCACTTTTTGTGTACTACACAGTTTCCATATCTGTTATCCTTTTTATACACAGCCTCGGCCAGCAAAAGGCAGCGAGTATTGGTGCATACAAGTACTGTATTTTTAAATGCCTCCCACTCATACACAGTTTTTGAGTGGCTCAAATAGACTTTCAAGTGTACCGCTGCTGGCCAGTGTCTTAAGTTGCCTGTGTTGTCTGTTTTGACAGGTTTGTAAAGAGATGACCCTACAAGGAATGCAGGGGACCTACGGCTTAAAAGAGCACCATTCACAAGGCCCCTATTAGAGCAGCCCTGAGACTGAATTGAGGCGACAGACTGGGCTAAGTACTATCACTCCAGACAAAAGAGAGGAGGAGAGTACATCAGACAGTGGCATAAACCTGGAGAGCACCGCTTAGAGGGAGGCAAGCGGGTAAAAGCGAGAGAGAGCGAGAGCGAGAGAGTGGAAGAGAGCGAGAGGCAACAGAGGAAAAAATGTGTCTATCTTGCAACTTTTGAGACCATCATCAGAATTTAATAAGTATTTGAAACACCACAGAGCTGCAACAAATTTGTCTTCCGAGAGAGGAGACAGTCATCGAAGGCCAGACGCATTAACCACCACCATGTCTGGGAAGCTTTCCTGAGCATCGCAAGCTGGACATACATTAAACAATTAAAAAAATATAGCCATTTCAAACAGGTCCGTCCTTGGATACAAGAGTTTTTTTGTTTTTGTTTATTTTTCCCTCCTTCTTCCTCTTTTCCTTTTTGTGGTCATCTTGGACATGTTTTCTTCCTGACGCGCTAATGGCTTGACCTTTGACCTCCATATCCCTGAGTGGTTTGCCCATGACCTTTTCCCTCAATGATGAAAACACAGCTCTCCGCTCCTCCTCGCCATCTCTGCTCTCTCCACAAATGTCCACTCTCAGGTGAAACACGGGGACTGGGACACTGAGACCTTCGCTCGCTCGATGAAAAACTAAAAAAAGCTTATCCTGTAGCCCCCAGTAGTTGTTCGGAAGCCAGCAGTTCGGATGATTATTGTGGAAATACCATTCCTTTTTCTCTTGATCCGAAAAGGTTCACTCGCATACCCTCAGGGCCCCCCGACACAGTTTCCCCATCCCGGCCCGCCGCTATAACAAGCTAAGTACAAAAAAGCCCCACAAAAACACAACAAAACAAAAAATGGCTGCCGGAGTGGCAACATGGCTGCCCTTTGCCCGGGCGGCGGCAGTGGGCTGGCTGCCCCTGGCCAAGAAGACCATGCCCAAGCCTCCCATTGACAAAAAGAGCCGCAGTGATGAGATCCTTTTTGTGAATGTCAGCGGCCTCCGATTCCAGACATGGAAAAACACCCTCGACCGGTACCCGGACACCCTGCTCGGCAGCTCGGAGAAGGAATTCTTCTACAACGAGGACACTCAGGAATATTTCTTCGACAGGGACCCCGAAATGTTTCGCCACATACTGAACTTTTACCGCACGGGCAAGCTGCACTACCCGCGCCACGAGTGCATCCAGGCCTTCGACGAGGAGCTGGCCTTCTTTGGCATCGTCCCTGAGATCATCGGTGACTGCTGCATGGAAGAGTACCGCGACCGCAAGAAGGAGAACCAGGAACGCCTGGCGGAGGACAATGAAGCCGGGGAGGGGGGCGACGCCCCCTTACCCCCTGACAGCACCTTACGTGAACGCCTCTGGCGCGCCTTCGAGAACCCCCACACAAGCACCATGGCCCTGGTGTTCTACTACGTTACGGGTTTCTTCATCGCAGTCTCGGTCATCGCCAACGTGGTAGAAACCGTTCCGTGTCGGCCCATAAAAGGCACCGTGAAGGACCTGCCGTGCGGCGAGAAGTACTCGCTGGCCTTCTTCTGCATGGACACGGCCTGCGTGCTCATCTTCACCTTCGAGTACCTGATGCGACTGTTCGCGGCGCCCAGCCGCTGCAAGTTCATGCGCTCGGTGATGAGCGTGATCGACGTGGTGGCCATCATGCCGTACTACATCGGCCTCGTCATGCCCGAGAACGAGGACGTGAGCGGCGCCTTCGTCACCCTCAGGGTCTTCCGTGTCTTCCGCATCTTCAAGTTCTCGCGCCACTCGCAAGGGCTGCGCATCCTGGGCTACACGCTAAAGAGCTGCGCCTCGGAGCTGGGCTTCCTGCTCTTCTCCCTCACCATGGCCATCATCATCTTCGCCACGGTGATGTTCTACGCCGAGAAGGGCACCAAGGGCACTTCCTTCACCAGCATCCCTGCCGCCTTCTGGTACACCATCGTTACCATGACGACACTAGGGTAAGTCACTCAGCCTTCTCCTCCTCCTCCTCCTCCTCCTCAGCCGTCTCCTCTCTTCTCTCTCCATCTGCTGTGTTATTGCAGGGTGTTTTTTATAACTGTTTTGTAACTGATTATGTTATTGCGTTTTGTTCCTTCATAACACTAATGCTAATGGCTTATGAAGCTTCTCAGTCATGGGGTTATAAAAAAACAAAACCCATGACGACCCTCTGGGTTAGTCAGCACCTCAGCCTTCCTCTCTCCTGCTGTGTTATCTATTGTGGTCTGTGTTTTTTTTTTGTATCTTGTTAATAGCTCATGTTATTGGGATTTGTTAACTCGTGTTTATAGTTTATGGAGCTTCTCAGTCATGGAGATCTGTGCTCTCAATGATCTTAATAGCCATGTTACATCAACCGCATTTGCTTTTATGTGAGGTGTTTGAGGTTTTACATCACATGTTCATATGAGAACATCATCCACGTACACAGAAAGCTGTCGGAGCCCAATGGAGTGGGCTATTCGCATTTGTCACACACTCTGCCCACAGTTCCACTACTCTACGCCCAGCACACCCCCTGTGAGCCATTTAAAGTTTACACTCAGTGGGCTCGTAATTGCGTTCAAAATTACATTCTGGGATACGCTATGCTGAACACGGGGAGAACAACACAGGAACAGGTTCTGCTACGCACTCATTATGTGTCACCAACGACAAACGCTGATGAGTGCAATGCAAATGTAGCTCTTAGCGTATATTGTTTGTTTCAGGCAAACAAACGAATGTGCATAATGGAAAGAGTGGAGTACACAGAGACTTAGAGAGCTAAAGCATGTCTGTGGCATGACTGGTGGATGAGCATCGCAGGAACAGAAACGAAATCCTAGCGGCGAATACAGGCTACGCTAATGCTATAACGTTTACCTCTATCGTCGTAAAAGCCAATCACAGTGCTGAGACTACAGTCCAGCAGGCTGTAGTAAGTCTTAAAGAGAGCCTTTAACAGAATGCCCCCTAACAAGGTTTGGTCCACAGACTGATGGTCTGAGTGTGTTCACGTGTGTGTGTGTGTGTGTGTGTGTGTGTGTGTGTGTGTGTGTGTGTGTGTGTGTGTGTGTGTGCGTGCGTGCGTGCGTGCGTGCGTGCGTGCATGCGTGTGTGTGTGTGTGAACAAGACAATCCCCAACCATCTGTGTACGTGGGGGTGTTTTTTATGTGTGAAGGGAGACCTCATCCACGGAGGCAAACACCGAGAGATCTGTGTAGTTTCTCCGACTTCAGTCAGTCCAGTCATTACTTCCTGAGTCATGCTGCCTGTTTTTGTGGAAGATAGCAATCCCCCAGTCCATTAAACACAAATCAGTATGTGTCCAGTGCCTTAATGGATGCCCTCCACAAAAAGCTCTCATTTCCGCCTTTATCTCTTTCGGTAATCTGGGGATTCTGACCTTGCCTTGGCATGGGTGTATCTTGGGCTCGAGTGCAGTCGAAAGTCGATGTAATTTTAGGCTTGTATTGGCCAGCAGCGCTGCAAAGAGGAAGAAGAGTGCATGTGTAGTCTGATACACAAAGCAAATACAAATGCACCATGGGCATCTTCATTTTCAGAGGTTGCATCTCGTGTCTTGTGTAGCAAAGTTGAGAAGACATTGGAGCTTGAAATAAACTACAGTACTTCTTGCTGTAAGCACTTTGAAAGTAAAGAGGTGTATGACACATGCAGTGCATGGGTGTCTAATCTAATCTCCTGTTTGACCCTGAATCCTGAGAGGCACTGCTGGGAGTGACACAATCCACTACTGTAGAAGAAGAAATAAAAGCTCGCACAGTATGATGATAAATGGACTGTACGCTGACTGTATGTGGGTGGTTGACGTTTAAGGGCGTAACGCAAAACAAAAAAAGTTTTTCAAATTCCTGAAAAAAATGATGGATAAAAATTGGAAAAAAATAGAAAAAAATAAAGCACTCAGTGGTCTGTGGAATTTCACCTTATTTTTGCCATTTTTGGGAAAATGTGTCCTGCATCAACACATAGCATAGGCATGTCACACTGCAGGAAAATGGAGTCACACCACAGGGAATTCACTGCATTATGGCCATTTTAATCCTTTTGTATACATGACTGACATCTGAGCTCATGCTAACTTGATAATGATATTATGTTTAATCTTAATATGTGTTTTCATGAATAAAAAAACTTTTTTTCCTCCTATAAGAGCAGTCACACCACTGGACACCATAAAATGAACCTAAGCATTGCGTGACAGAAAGATTGCAATATGAAGACATATTAAGAGGTTAAGAGTCACCTTAAACTTCCACAGCACTCTCCAATAACTGAGGTACTGACTGGTTAGGAGCCAGTCTTTAAGACCCTTGTAGTTGGCCTTGCAGCTGCCCATTCACAAACATTGACATACATGTCACCCCACAGGACGCAATTTGTGTTACGAAATTGAACTTGTAGTTAATATTACTGTCTTGAGTTTTTTCCACATTCACATATCTTAATCTAAAGTTAAGATTTATGCAATCATGCCAAATGCTTCATACATTATTCAAAATGTTGTTGGTTAATTTATATATATATTATTATATATTGTTTCATTAATGTTACAGTCACACCGCAGGAAATTTGACATATAAACCTTAACATAAATCTCAACAAAAATGTTTCTTCTCATCTAAGACTAATATGAAACATAATGTACCACATCTTCTTTCATTGACATTTGTTTTTTAAAGGAAAATAACAGTTTTGTAGGTTTTTAACCAATGTTACGAAAAAACAAGGCGTCACGTCTCCCACCCATGTACACTTTTCTACTCATACAAGCACTAAAAGCACTTTGCAACGTATGCCTCACATGTAGCACAAAATATGATGTGGCACAAAAACAGTGGGGTATGGAGCACAAACAAACAAACAAACAGTATATATGATGTGGCCTCAATGTGGCCCAGTCAGCACGGGGGAGGCTCCTCTTCTCATTAAAGCTGGCAGCACTGAGAAACGTCACGAGATGCCTCCTCTGAGGCCACTGAGGAGTGCAGCCATCTTGCAGCCTCACGGCAGCCAGCCCAGGCCAGGGTGAGGAGAGGAGTGGAGAGGAGAGCAGAGGTGAGGAGAGGAGAGGAGAAAGGGAAGGAGAGGAGAGGAGAGGAGAGGAGAGAAGAGGGGAGGGAGAGGAGAGGAGAGGAGAGGAGAGGAGAGGGCGATGGGGGAAGGAAAGAAGAGGCCAGGACAGGATGATGAGAATAGAGGAGAGGAGATGAGAGGAGGATGAGAGGACGAGAGGAAAGGAGGACGAGAGGACGAGAGGAGAGGAGAAGGGGAAGAAGAGGAGAGGAGAGGAGAGGGAAGGAGAGGAGAGGGCAGGAGAAGGGGAAAGAGAGGGGAGGAGAGGAGAGGAAAGGGCGATGGAGGAAGGAAAGGATAGGAGAGGAGAGGAGAGGGCCATGGGGGAATGAAAGGGGAGACCAAGACAGGATGATGAGAATAGAGGAGAGGAGAGGGGGACAGGGAAAGGAGACGAGAGGAGGTCAGGACAGAGTGAGGAGAAGAGAGGACAAAGAGGAGAGGAGAAGGAGAAGGGGGGCTGGGGAGAGGAGAGGAGAGGGACATGGCGATGGGGTAAGGGGGATGGGGGAAGGAGAGGAGAGGAGAGCAGAGGAGGCCCGGGGGTAGAGGGGAGCTGGGGAGAGATGAGGGTGGTGGTGGGGGGGTGAGGAAAAAAAGAGCCATGTCAGAGCGAGCCAGGAATTCATGTTTTACTGATACAGCATGATGGCTCTCTAGTTGATTGATTAAGGTGGAGCCCAGTCCAAAAGTCCAGAGCAAAACAATGGCAGAGCTGAGAGACAGGGGAAACAGAATGAGATCTTTGGACTGTTGCTGTTTGTGGATGGGGAAAAATATATAAATATATTTGCCAGGGAGGGCTTGGGTGCTGAGTGCCTTGATGTTTTTTTTTTTCATATCTCGCAGGAAATGGAGAGATAAGGGAGGGGGGAATATGGAGTAACTGTAATTGTTTTCCACTTTGCTGTTGCCTGATGTATTGTTTCAGCCGACACGCTGTATACATCTATTTGTTCAGCAGGGGTTTAGTGAGGCCTTCCGAGGGTAATGGCTACAGTGCTTTTTTCCCCCTCTGGAGTCTTGAGAGTAGAAATTATGATCATATCTCACTCGCTGTCACTACGCTGGAGATGAAGTATTTGATCAATTATGCCGTAATTATCTTTTGATCTTTCGCACGATGATACTGATACGGTGCTGTGTAGGGCTGTCAGAGCCATATGACAAATTATCCTGGCTGAAATATCACATTTCCATTAATGTTAATAACTGCAATCTAGAGTTTAATCTCATTCCGCATTATGCAAATTAACGTAAATTACTAGATTTATCTTCATTTTTACCAGCGCAGTGTTAAAATGACAAGGGGCTTAATTTAAATATTGGTATCTCATGCAGACCAACAAAAAAATCAATCGTGGAGTTGGGTTCCAATCTTTCATACATGTGTAGATGTCTGCCGCATAGACCAGGACCATTCCATGGTGAAACACGCATGTGTATGTGTCACGTGTGCAGAGATACAGCCCCACAACAGCATGTACCGTACAAACAGGGATAACGTTTCCCAAATCACCTACTTTCCTGTCTTTCCTTGGACCTTTTCCATTCATCATCTTGGAAGCAATGTGAGTGTAGTGGCATTGCACATCACATGGATACTGTACAATTCTGGCACCTGGAGTGTCCAGAATATACAGTAGGAGTTGCTTGACATAGGAGCAATGATAGGGCAAACACAGCATGCTTTCAGTTGGGTAAATAAATTAGAAAAAAGTTCCCGCTACATTATTTAGGTATAATTTCACAAAGTACTGGTACAGTATGTCGCAACATGTACAAAATGATGTAACTCCACTGTACTATAGAGATAGGGAAAGAGGTGTACTGTATATATATAGCGTATGTACGTTTCTGCAAAACGAGGTATCCAACATTTTTGACTTGAATTTTATTACTGGAAATGACTGGTTTGACATCATATCATCTAGGTGTGAATTCTTGCCATTCAAATATGTTCAGAACATACTTTTTAAACCTATATGAAATGCATGTCAGTGCAATGCAGTGGAATGCCCAACACAAAAATGGCAATTTTCCCAAAAGGTTCCAAATGCATATGTAATTTTGCAAGGAAGCTCTTCATACTGTATGTAGATCCACTCAAAAAAGAAACTGTAAAGTATTAGCAGACAGGCAAAAAAGGTAAATTACAAGGTATTATGCCAAAGTAATTTTAAGGAAATGTCACCTCAAGATCAGAAGGCTGCAAGCTGAGCTGGATAGACGGCCGTGTGAGTAATTGAAGTTGTGTCAGCATTTCAACTATGAAATTGACAAAAATCCAGGATTTATGGCAGTTGTCCACATTCTCCTCTGTGGAGACATGGGGAGAGGAGGAGGAGGAGAGAGGAGGAGGAGGAGAGAGGAGGGGGAGGAGGGAGAGGAGGGAGAGGGGGCATTCAATCATGTTAAAAACTTATTATGACTTGGCCGAGGGGACGGTGACATTTTGAATATGCAAAAAAAAAAGGGGGGGGGGACTATGAGATGAGAAAGAAAAGAAAATCTCTCTCTCTCTCTCTCTCTCTCTCTCTCTCTCTCTCTCTCTCTCTCTCTCTCCCTCTCTCTCTCACTCTCTGCCCAAGTTGGTGACACTGTCTGTACGTAAATTAAAGATATTTGCACAAGAGACTAGAGGTGAATTGAGGTTTTTTGAAATGCAGAAATAGTGGAAGTGATTGCTCTCTTCTTTCCACAGCTGGAGTGCTTTGGCACAGTGTGTTTTCTGGCACAGGGCATAACGATTCTGTCACGGAGCGAGTGGGGGTGTGGGGTGTGCATAGAGGGGTGTAGGGTGTGGGGGTGTAGGCGGGACCGTCAATTAAACTTCAGATGCTCTCCAAAATGAATGCAGTCCTAGAAAATGCTTAAGAGGAACCTCATTATCCTGAGCTCTCCCATTAGCAGGAACCTACGGCCACCTCTGACGAAGAGAGCCCGCGAGAGAGAGAGAGAGAGAGAGAGAGAGAGAGAGAGAGAGAGAGAGAGAGAGAGGAGAGGAGAGAGAAGAGAGAGGAGAGAGGAGAGAGAGAGAGAGAGAGAGAGAGAGAGAGAGAGAGAGAGAGATAGAGAAAGAAGGACAGAGAGTGGGGAAATAATTATTGTGAAGAGTTCAAAATGATGATATGCAAAGCTTCCCTGTTGCTCTGTTAAAGATAAATCTAGGCAGAGAGAGAGAGAGAGAGAGAGAAGGAGGGAGAGAGAGAATGAGAGGGGAGGTTGAGAAGGAGAAAAGGGAGAGAGAAAAGGAGGGAGAGAGCGAGAGAATACAAGCATGATTTGCTCCAGAGGCTAATGCAATGAAGCTTGCATTTCATTCATTAAGCCTTCTATGCAGAT
Source organism: Engraulis encrasicolus (assembly GCF_034702125.1). Lineage (NCBI taxonomy): Eukaryota > Metazoa > Chordata > Actinopteri > Clupeiformes > Engraulidae > Engraulis > Engraulis encrasicolus. The sequence continues at coordinate 34,898,375 of NC_085866.1, read as the reverse complement.
AGGTAAATCATGCAGAAAAATGTTGGCTGTGCAGAAAGCCATTATGCAATTTTGTGCCTCGCGCTCATATGTGAGCATTGGCCCTAACATGCATGTGACATGTATGTAGTTGAAAATGATAAATAAAAGGATAAATTAATCCCAATTTCTTTCCACGCTGCTCCACACCTCCCCACTGCTGCATGGAATAAATGGATAAATGAACGATTCTATTGAATGAACATGTACGTATTTCTACACGGAGAAATAGATATTTTCCCCCCTGCCATTTTTTTTTCTGCTGACCTGGCACGGGGAGGGTGTGACCAGATGCACTAATGGTTTAGCACTCTTCTCCTCTCCTCTCCTCTCCTCTCCTCTCCTCTCCTCTCCTCTCCTCTCTTCTCTTCTCTTCTCCTCTCCTCTCCTCTCCTCTCCTCTCCTCTCTTCTCTTCTCTTCTCTTCTCTTCTCGTCTCTTCTCTTCTTCTCTCCTCTCCTCTCCTCTCCTCTCCTCTCCTCTCCAGGCTGATGAGGCTCGGTCTCAGCCATGATGGCTTGTTAAACGCACCCGCTTTAAAGCCTTAGTGTGCAGAAAGATTGCGATTGCGAATGAGAGCGAGAGAGAGAGAGAGAGAGAGAGAGAGAGAGAGAGAGTGTGTGTGTGTGTGTGTGTGTGATAGAGAGAGAGAGAGAGAGAGTGAGTGAGTGAGTGAGTCTGTGTGTGAGAGAGTCTGTGTGTGCTGATCAAAGCAGTAGCAGCAGTAGAAGCAGCACTTGAAGCATGCCATCACTCGCTTCGAAGATGAGGAGGACTCATCCGAGACTGCACTCAATGAGTGCAAGACTCTATTTGCAATTACTTGACCTCGTCTCAGGCGGCGGCTGACTAGGATTCTCATTAATGGAACTTAATATCTACCTTTTTTCCCTCCCGCTACTCCCCTGACCTTGGCCTATTCCCAGATAACAGACTGAGGAGTGTGGTTTCAGCGGTGTGAGTGATGGTAGAAGTGGGGTGGGGAGGTGGTAATCTGATGGGAATGGGGATTGGGTAGGTGCTGCGCTGTGCACAGTATAGACTTAGAGGTTAACAATGTTTTTTTTCTTTTAAAGTCAGCACTCTGTTCTTAGTTTTATTACAAAGTACATATTGCATTAATTCAATGTGTAGAGAGTCAAATTTAACACTTCTAGTTGGTATTGAACTGACACTGTTAAGTCTACTGTGAACACATGCTCAAGGGCAGTTTAAGGAACAGATTTCTCAGAAATACTTTTCATATTCATAGTCACTAAGTTTTACATCTTGCTCACATTTTTAATGTGCAGATGTGCGCAAATTCCTGGATTACGCACAGGGCATCAGACTTGTAGCATAAGATTGCCCATTCGACTCCCGACCCGCCAGGTTGGTGGGGCTAGTAATTAACCAGCGCTCTCCCCCATCTTCCTCCATAACTGAGGTACCTTCCCGCCGCACTGCTCCGTTGGGGCGCCATTGGGGGCTGCCTCCTTGCATGGGTGAGGCATAAGTGCAATTTCGTTGTGTTCAGTGTGCCCTTGTGTGCTGTGGAGTGCTGTGCCACAATGACAATGGGAGTTGGAGTTTCCGAGAAGGACTTTCACTTTCACTTCAGGTTATCTATAAAAGCTCTGTTACTGAGAGAGTGTATGATTATGATGATCACGGTTATGGTTTACAGTTGCATTTAGTTAATCGGTTAAGACACGGCGTTATAAATTTGCTGTGTACAGAATGGCAATGACTAAGTCATAGTGCATTACTAAAGGCCCTGTGTTATGTCATAGTGGTGTAGTACTATGGAAGTTAACCTTTCAATCACTACGTTCACATGATAGTCTTTATTCCGAATTAATAATTCAGAATTAAATAGTTCCGTCGAGTTTACTTTGATCTTTCCTTTCATTCCAAATTAAGAGGTCTTTACATGACGTTTTCAAAGTGGAATTACTTAATCTTTTTTCAGAATTCAAGTCAGTTAATTCTGAATTAAATGTCTCATGTAAATGTAGCAAAAGACTATTACAACATACCAATGGTGGCATGGCAAGCATAATGGGGCCACGGTGAGTCAGATGTTCGTGAGACACTGACAAAATGAACCTGCATCTCAGAACAGACCATCTTGTACTTTTGGATAATCCCTGTAGGTGGACTTTATCCAAGTAAAGTATTACACAGGTAACGCAAGTTCAGTGAGTTTTGATTCTGATACCTCATACCTGCATGTACTGTAAGCCGAGTAGACCTGTCAAACAATATGTTCACAATGTCATGGGAGCTCAACCTGAAAGTCACCTCTGACAAGCCTTCAAGTCTAGCCAAGCGAAGTTGGAGTACACTGGCACAGCACTTACTGTACTTATCGCACCAGCCGGCCCCACCTACACCTTCCCCCCGCTCTTCATAAGAGCTTTTAGATCCGTACCATTCGGGCCAAACATTACGGTACGATAGGCTAAGCTTAAATCCCCTCTTTTGTAACCAGAGAGCGATGAGAGAGCCAAACGAGCGAGTAGTGCTGATGGGGGGGGGACAAAGGGGACCGGGCCCAGGGAAAGAGGGCCCCCAGAATGATCTCCTCATTACATTGTATCTATTGGGCTGGGGGGGCCTTTTCAGATGACTTTGCTCTGGGCCTGGCCAAAGCTGTCAGCGGCCCTGCAAAGGAGCGAGTGGAGCTAGCAAGCGCCTCTTACACCCGTTGCATCACTTGCGGCTGCACCTCTCGCTATAGCGATGGGACGGCTCCTCTGTCACTCACTTTGACATCTGCTACAGGATTACGTAAGGGACCTCCGAGGGGAAAAGACACGCGCGTGCCTGCACAAACACATACAGACACACACACACACACACACACACACACACACACACACACACACACACACACACACACACACACACACACACACACACACACACACACACACACACACACATGCACACATGCACACACATGCTCTCTCGCTCTCTCTATCGCTCTCTCTATCGCTCTCTCTCTCTCTCTCTCTCTCTCTCTCTCTCTCTCTCTCTCTCTCTCTCTCTCTCTCTCTCTCTCTACTGTCCTTGACAGTACAGGACTCAGGGGACATGGTTACAGCAACACGCAGCCCAAGTGCCACTGTCACAATCTGATTACTTTCATTTGAGTGGAATTAGCTCTGACTGGACTCAAAGTTGGATAACACTTTTTTTGGTTTCCACTCTGCATGTCCCTACCTGTCCTTGCAAATTGTGTGTGTGTGTGTGTGTGTGTGTGTGTGTGTGTGTGTGTGTGTGTGTGTGTGTGTGTGTGTGTGTGTGTGTGTGTGTGTGTGGTGTGTGTGTGTGTGTGTGTGTGTGTGTGTGTGTGTGTGTGTGTGTGTGTGTGTGTGTGTGTGTGTGTGTGTGTGTGTGTGTGTGTGTGTGTGTGTGTGTGTGTGTGTGTGTGTGTGTGTGCACGCGTCTGTGTCTGTGTCTGTGTCTGTGTCTGTGTCTGTGTGTCTGTGTCTGTGTCTGTGTGTCTCTCTGTGTGTGAGCTTCAGGTTTGTTACATGTTCGGAGTGCGTATGTGTGCGTGTTTGCTCCTATCTTCCAGAGTGTGTCCGAGTGTATGTGTTTTTGAGTTTCTTAAAGGTGCACTGTCTAAGATTGTGGCCAGAGTAGGTATTGCACCTGTGCTTATGCTGCAAACTGTGCTGGCTATTGCCAAATTTGATCTTTTCAAGAATATTTACAAAATAATAAACCAATATTTACCTGTATGACCAAAGTACAGTAAGTTATGCGGACCATGGAGAAGATCCCCCTTATCATGTATGAGAAGTGCAATTTTCACAGCCACAATGAATGCTTGCAATTTTATGGTGGTGGTAAGAAGGCCTATTTGTTAAAAAGGTAACATTTGTGAATGGGCATCATGACGCCTGGAGATGAACTACTAAAAATATTACACAGTGCATCTTTAACTTGTCACTGTGTGTTGCCATCGAGGTGCTCTGTTACGTAGCGATGCAGCTTCCTCACCTGTTGTTTGGAAGGATGCCACTGGAGGACACCAGCAATAACATCTATTAAAATAAGTAAGAGGATCCCTCCCTTCCCTTCCCTTCCCTTCCCTTCCCTTCCCTTCCCTTCCTACTGCAGTCTCCTTCGCATACAGTACACCTCTCAGAACAAGGCCACAGCATGCACAATGACGCAGAGAGCACGGAGAAGAGAGAACTACCAGGAAGGTGCCGTGTGAGATAATCTCTGATGGTGTACACTGTATGCACAGTTTTGAAAAACATGCAGTGTTAGTTTAACTTGTAGAGAGGATCATGGGGCCAAATACACTCCTTAAATCGACTCCTAAGTGTTGAATTAACACTTCAAAAGCCACTGTGTACCAGTTAGTTATCAAACTATTTTCTCTTGCAAGCCTTTTGACCTAAATATTGATACATTTAAATGTGAGAATCATAGTAAATGCATGTATTAATAATCAAACCAGTGAATACTGTTTCTAACGATTTATGGAATTATTATATTATAAAAGCATATATTCAACATTTTGTGAAAACAGTCCTATCTCTCCGCAACTGCCCTGCAGTACCTCTGTAAGCTCCACCAGGGTCCCGACCCCCAGTTTAAGAACCAGTGCTGTATACTGAGGATGAACAACCTCGAAGATTGGAAACCCAGCTTGATAAAAAGCCTTACGGGATTTTAACTCCATTCACCAAATTAGCACACATCGATTTGAATTTGGCGAGTTAGATCAACTAATCAGTTCAAGCACCTGTTTTCGAGCAAACAACTAGATCCACTTTATTTTCCTCAGATAGGGCTCTGTGTCCCTGAACAATTTCAGGAGCATATGGAGACTGAAGAGAGCACAGATGGAGAAGAGCCTACTGTTTTGTGGAACATGAAGAAGGTCCTTTTTACATAGTACACAGATACATAGAGATACCCTACTATTTTTGACACATGAACTGAAGCTTTGTACACAGAACACTGACACTGAATGAATTTTACTCGTGGTACTGTATTATTTAAATAACCAAATGTAACACTCTTCTGTTGTTGTTCATATTGCATTTCAGCAACACTGTGTTCTGTGTACTGTGTAGGTTGCATATTGTTCTCAGTGTAAAGATAGGACCAGTAAAGAGGAGTACAGGGGGAGCAAAGAAAGACGGGGGATTAATAGAGTAATTAAAACTGCAGAGGGTACACAGCCTAGTGTTGGGCACGGTACACGGGTAGGACGATCCATCAAAGGACATTCACTGTGCTCTGTGGCCAAGTTTGAGGCGATCAGAAGAGTAACTAACACTGCCGTGTGCTCCCTTCATTATTCTTGGTCTGTGTGAGGCCAGGTTTCCCACCCCGGAACAGCCTGCGAGTCCAGAGACATAATGGGAGACTATACTGCGGCACTGTGAGCCTCTCTCTCTCTCTCTCTCTCTCTCTCTGAGAGGGGATGGAAAAACACCATTTGAGTGAGTACAGAGAGTGTCTCCTCCTCACCCACTCAGCTATGCAGATGCCCTGGCCAGGGCCGCTGACAGCTTTGGCCGGGCCCAGGACAAAGTAATCTGAAAGGGCCTCCCAGCCCAATACATACAATGTAATGAGGACCCAATTCTGGGCCCCCTCTCTCCCTGGGCCCGGGACAACTGTCCCCTTTGTCTCCCCCTGTCGGCACGCCTGGCCCTGGCAGTCAGCAAGAGGAGAGTAGCTGAGAGGAGAGGAGTGGAGACCCTGAGAGGCACTCTCTCACCATCAGGGGAGCAGCACTAACAGCAGGAGGGCAGCATCCCTGCCCAGACCTGCATGTCTCACTGCCTGCCGGACTGTCTCCCTGCCTTCCTGTCTCCCTCCATGTTTCCCCGCCCGACTCTCTGCCTGCCTCCTTTCATCCCTATCTACCTTGCTTGGTCCTTGTCTCCCTGCCTGCCTACCTCCATCCATGCCTCCCTGCCTTTCTCCCTGCCACTTGCTTGCCTTGCTCCCTCCGTCCCTGCCACCTCCCGATTCCTCCCTGCCCCTTGCCTGCCTGTCTACCTTCCTCCATCCCTCCCTGCCTCCCTGCCTCCCTCCCTGCCTTCCCATCCTCCCCACCTGCCTCCCTCCCTGCCTCCCTCCCTCCCTCCCCACCTGCCTCCCTCCCTGCCTCCCTCCCTGCCTCCCTCACTCCCTCCCTGCCTCCCTCCCTCCTCCCTGCCTCCCTGCCTCCCTTCCTCTCCACCTGCCTGCCGAGCGCCTTAGGGGTCATGGGGGCCCCAGCTCCCCAGCAGGCGAGCGCCAGAGATAGATTTTTTATGGCTGTCATTAACGGTGTTTATGGATAGCCAAGAGTGTTGCCCTTCCTAATGAAAGTGTTGCGCAGCTCAACTCGACTCGACTACGGTGCTGTATGGAAGACGCAGCTGGCCCCTCTCTCTAGCGAGCCATCATAGATCATAGACACCTATCCGATCGACTTTAATGACGATAAAACGTGTTTATTGAAGCGGGTTTTGGAATCGAAGCAGATGTACCAGAGATATTTCACTGATGTACTTGTACCAAAGTTGCCTGTAGGCATTTAAAAGAGGTTGTACGAAACACCTGCCCCCTAATTTTGGCCCTGACTTTATGTTTGTAGTTGGTCTTGCGTCACTTGTTCTTCTGTTGGCTCGTCGCACTGTGTAATCAATGAGGACAAGAGTTGGGACAAGAGGGGGATGTCAGGAGGGAAGACTGTACATTCAGCTGCCTTCAGGAACAGCTTATGGTTGAGGTGCGTGTGTGGTAGACACTTCTGCTTTCCCTCTCTGTATGTGTCTGTGCGAGTATTTTGTGTTTGTTTGAGCTTGTCTATGCGTGAAGGTAAACAAACTGTTCATCTACATCACACGTCAACATGCCGTGCATACCGTATAATAGTGATTTATCTCCGTCTAACATCTCTTTTGACGTTTCAAGTTTGTTGCACATTTTTACATGTACCACACTTCACCACCATTTCCCATAATCCCACCACTCATTTCATCTTCGGTGTATGAAAACAACCCAAACCATTTCTCTATGCTCTGAGTCTCCCCGGCGTCCCGAAATACTGCCCAGGCAGTTTCATTTGCCCCTATCTCTTTTTCCAATGGTGCTCTGTCACACAACTCGTGTGTTGATATGTTCCATGCATGCAAGGTAACGCTGGCGGCTGGGGAAGCAACATAAGATGGGGAGTATTGGGGGGTTGACGATGACACTCCAGCCACTACGCAGGCCGCCTCTATAAACTCCAGCACTTGAGAAAATATGCTGTTTGTCAGATGCCTCCCTTGGCCCATTTTTCACCCAGACACTTTTAAGTCCATTTGGTATACAAGTGCATACAACAGCACTGCAGTAATTCATGCTTTTGTTGCTGGCTCGGTGTGCTCGCTGCCACTTTTTACGCTGGTCACATTGCTTGGTGCCTGCTGGACAATAACCAGCGGCCCATAATCCTTAGAGGCAAAACAGACAGCGGGGCTTTTTGCAACACATAACTGGATCTGTGGACCTGTAAAGGTCGTCGGAATGGGTGTCTGTCCAGAACAGATGGCTACGGTGTGTGTGTGTGTGTGTGTGTGTGTGTGTGTGTGTGTGTGTGTGTGTGTGTGTGTGTGTGTGTGTGTGTGTGTGTGTGTGTGTGTGTGTGTGTGTGTGTGTGTGTGTGTGTGTTTGTGTGTGTGTGTGTATGCTGTAACAACCTTGCTTATACTTGTAGGTCATTGAGCATGATGTTGTTGTGTCGTGTCTGATTGTGCAGGCTAAAGCTCCAAATTAGTTGGAGTTACACCATCAACAAAGAGTGTAAACATTGTTTTTCAAAGCTGTAAAAGGCTTCCATATCCATACTTGGGTCAGTGATGTTTCAGCAGTAGCACATGTCAGGGCGGCGCAAAGACAGCCAGTGCCACAATTGGATTTGTTTTTATTTGTTTGTTTTTAGTGGAATATCTAAGAAGCATATTCATTGTTGCATATAAACCACCAATTACTAATTAATTCATGGCCATTAAATGTTGTTACTCTAC
>NC_085866.1:34875337-34885337 GCF_034702125.1 Engraulis encrasicolus | reverse complement strand
CTGGGGATGGGGATGGGGATGGGGACTGGGGATGGGGATGGGGATGGGAATGTGAGGCTCGGGATGTGAGGTTGGGGATGTGGGGTTGGGGATGAGGGATGGGGATATGGGGTTGGGTCTCTTCAGACACAGCTGCATATCCTTAAACCCACAAACCATACATTTTCCTTTCTTTCTCTCTTTCTTTCTCTGTCTCTGGCTGTCTCTATATGGGTAGATGACGGATAGGCAGCAAAAAACATTTTTTTCACAAAACATTGTTTATGAGGGAAAAAAGTATATGTCTACATAGTGCAGCAATTAATCTTTCAAAAAATCCAAGTGGTCACAATGTTGGTCTATTCATTGATTATTTATTTAAGTTGATATAGCAATTTGCTGAAAATATGTCCTTTGGTGTGACGTTAAGAAATAAATATATTAAGTAATGTAGAAATGGCTTGATGGAGTTTTATGAACATTGTTACACTCTTCATATTTATTGCAATTTTTTAAAGTCTTAATTTAATGAGAAATGACCATTTAAGTATTTTTTTTCCCATTAGATGTGAGATTATTAGAAACCTTCGAGGAAAAACAGGGATATCTTTCTTTTAAATGTTCAAAATTGTCCGAATTTATACTAACTTTTCAGGGACGATAATTTGTTCTTCCCTAATGCAATATTCAGTGTTTATCAAACATATTGTTTAGCTCAAACAAATACTTGAGCGTTTAAAACATGTCACACCGTAGGACATTCATGTCACGCTAAAGGACAGAAATGCAAAACTGAGCCAGAAACAAATATATCAACATGATTATTTTGTCTTTTGATCATAATATAATGTTGTAGTCAATATGGACCTACACTTTACACTTATACGTCTTTGAATCGTCGATTATCAGCCTATCGTAACTCTTAATGACAGCCATGCGGTCATTGAATGTAACCTGCAGAGCTCATACGACTCATACTGAAGTGTGACCTTGGCATGACCATCACACTTTTGTAGGTATGCTATGACTGTCACACCATTGAACCTGTAGTGTGTAGTGGCCAGTGCCTGTTTGGTATCTCAAGCTGGACAGCACATTTATGCTGTATATTGAGCTCTCCACAGCATACTTTATTCATCTATACTCCTCTATATACTCTCTCACTGATCTTTCCTTCACTGTTACCGTTATATTTTATGGTTTCAAAGCACCATTAATGACATTTTATATCATTTGACAGTATCTAAAATCAACAGCAAATATTCATCAACAATGCATCAAAGTATAAATTCCAAAGGCCAATAAAGGAATAAGTAATTTGAATACACAATATTTATCTAGTCAAACAACAAAAAAATGTACTACCAGTTGTTTTAAAAGCTGTTTCTCAAATATCTAGTCCATTGGTGTGACCTGTTTGTCCTTTGGTGTGATACTCCAAGTGTCACACCATAGGACTTTTACCATCACACCATAGGACTTTTACCATCACACCATAGGACTTTTGAGCTTTTGAGTTAATTTAAAGCCATGTCGTTGCCAACTGAAATACAATTTCACCTTTAGTAAGATGCATTCTCATACATCTACATAAGAAAAAAATATGAAAAATATACACTATTGTCAAAATGTATTTTATGGCTGTCACACCAAAGGACTACAAAAGTAATACATCTTGTGGTAGCAAAACATAATTGATTGACTGAAGAACTCTGAGAGAAAAATCTAAAATCCACCCTTGCCATTGGCTTCTAAAGTCACAATTTATGTACCGCTGGAGCTTCAACAATAGATAATTATCCACAGAATTAACCAAAAATATAATGTCACACCACAGGACATTGTTTTCTGCGACAAAGTTTCATAAGTCCATACGGTCTCAGAAAAACAGGAAAAAAATTAAGCATTGCCACTTGCTAAAATAGACACATTGAAAAACATGCCAGGGTTGTTTACACAAATGACTGAGCTTTGATTATTTATTTAAAAATGTTTTAATATGGAGAACCAGGCTTGCCTCAGTCACACCATAGGACAAATGTGACATTTGACTCAAAATTAAGTATACTTATTTAAGCTCTGGATTTATTACACATTACTTTTTCACAACAACGACATTAGTTTAATCATTTAAATCATTGACAATTTTGAAAGCATGAATTTACTTAATTTTAAGAGCCTGCGACAGCAAAATTTACACGTCACGTCATCTACCCATATCTCTCCTGCATACATACACATTTGCTCACTGATATAAGCATACTAACCTCTCCAACCCCGCTCCCCCCTACTCTCTCTCTCTCTCTCTCTCTCTCTCTCTCTCTCTCTCTCTCTCTCTCTCTCTCTCTCTCTCTCTCTCTCACACACACACGACACATACACACACGCACACGCACACGCACACACACACAAACACACTCTATCCGAGCCCCTACCCCCTGGCCCCTGTCACACGAGCACGCCCACAGGCAGGCAGGCGGCGTTATGAAAAAAGACAGAGTGTGCCTTGGGCTCAGATATGCCGGAGGAGGAAAATCGATTGGAGGCTGAGCAGCCTCACTGAGCGCCTGTCTGGGCGGGGAAGTGGTCGGGGTGCGTGCTCCCTTCTCAGCAGACACACTGCACACCCCACACACACCACACACCCCCACACCCCTCATGTGTTAAATATTACACTGTCACGAGACCCACTCCTGCCCCTATACACGCACAGTACACAATACACACATACACACACACACACACACACACACACACACACACACACACACACACACACACACACACACACACACACACACACACACACACACACACACACACACACACACACACACACACACACACACACACACACAAACAGCAGGGTACACACACAAGCACGCTCAAACACACACACACACACACACACACGCACGCACGCACGCACGCACACACACACACGCACACACACACACGCACACAGACACACACAGACACACACACACACACACACACACACACACACACACACACACACACACACACACACACACACACACACACACACGTTGCCATCTACCCCTCCCCAAGTCCCTGAGATAGAGAGATGAGGAGGCAGTGGCACGCTTCTCTGGCTCCATTATACCTCCACCCCCACCACCCAGCACTCCCACTAACCGCCCCCATCCCCACCCCCAACACACACACATGCACGCGCACACACACACACACACACATACACACACACACACACACACACACACACACACACACACACACACACACACACACACACACACACACACACACACACACACACACACACACACACACACACACACACACACACACGTGTGCACGCACACACGCACACACACACACATACCTGCTGCCGTTTCTGCACATCCTCCTCCTCCTCTTCTCCTCCTCCTCCACCCCCACCATTCCACACTCCCTCTACCCCTCACACGTACAGTATACATGCTGCCCTCCTACATATTTTCCTTCTCCTCCTCCTCTTCCTCCTCCCCCCCTTCTTGATTCAAACCCTCCCCCTCCTCCTCTCCTCTCCTCTTTTCTTTGCTAGGATGATATTCACCACCCACCACTCCTCTTTTCCTCCTCCATGTAAATCCTCCTTCTCCTCCTCCTTCTTGTCCTCCTCCTCTTCCTCCTCTTCCTATTCAACCCCTCCCCCTGTCCTCTCCTCTCCTCTCCTCTCCTCTCCTGTCCTGTCCTGTCCTCTCCTCTCCTCTCCTCTCCTCTCCTGTCCTGTCCTGTCCTCTCCTCTCCTCTCCTCTCCTCTCCTCTTTCCCTTCTATGTAAATGGTCCTTCTTCTCCTCCTCCTCCTCCTCCTCCTCCTTCTCCTCTCTCTTTCCTCAGCTCATCATCTGCATTGCTATGGTGATGATGGGATCACGGTTTCAAGAATCGCTTAAACCTGATCTCTTTCTCCCTCCTCTGCAGTCTGCTCTGTGCCACCCACTAAAAAAATCCTCCAATTCACGGCTGCCGAGGAAAAGGAACTTCAAGAGGAATGTTTTTTAGTTTTAGTTTCTTTTTCCTGCAGACAGTCAGTAGGGGAGCGGCGAATATGGGAGATTTGTGGCCATCTAACCCTTTGAGCTTAAAGGAAAGAAATCTCCGTTGTCCACTATGTGGGCCCCTGTTGTTGTTTTGATGCTCTCTCTTTTTTCACCTCCGGCTTCCTTCCTTCCTTCCTTTCTCTCGGAGCTCTCAGCGCAATCCATATTGTAAAGGCGGGGTTGTCTTGAATGGACGCCCGGGAAGTGTTTCTCAGTAACGGAATTTATTTTTTCCCTTTTTTCGATCCTAAAGTGCAAATTTGACCATCAAACATGCGTCCCCCGCCCCCGCTTCAGCTCCAGCTCCAGCTCCAGCTCCAGCCTCATGCACCCCCAGCCTCATGCACCCCCCATGCACCCCTTGGCCATAGTGATATTTCATTTATGGCTCTTCTCTTATTCCCACCACATGTCACAGATCCTCCCATCTGCCTGCCTCAGAAAGCAAGACAGTACCTCCGGAAATACAGAAAAGCGATAAAGGAACAGAAAAAAGAGGAAGGAGAATGAAAAAAAAACAAAAAAACAACAAGAGCGGTGGTTGTGTGTGTGGTGTGGTGGTGGTGGTGGTGGTGGTGGTGGAGGTCGAGTGATTTATTGAGAGATCAGTGCTCGGGCCATCCAGCCCACACTGCGCCTCTCACTCTTTCGGGGCTATTTAATCACCCTGGAAACGGGCATTGTTGTGCTGATTTATGGCCGCTACAAACATGTGACCGTTTCTGGAGGGAGAAAAAAAAACCTCACAACCGACTCAATGTCACTTTGGAAATGGAGGAAACAGGACATGATGCAGACCCTTCTAATTTTAGACGATTTCCTCCAGTAATGTCCGCTCCCCTGTGCTCCCTCTGGGTGTATAGTAGTACCCAACATAGTAGCTGCTCCCATGTATCTAGTCTCCATAATACAGACTACACTCCCCTATACTGTAATCTAGAAGGGTGAGCGGAAGACAAGGTGAAAGAGTCAAACGGAAATGAGGGCTTTTAATGGATGCTATGCCATCTCACTGAACATTGGCCCCAGCTTTCATATTAAATAAAGAAGACAAAAGCTACGTATGAAATGTTCACTCACTGTGTTTGTTTTTATACAGTGCACTGCATAAGGTATTAACTACATTGTTTTCTGCACTTTCTAAATGATTGAGCAATTGTGCATTTGACCAATGTAGTACATGAGCTCAAATGTGACTCTTCAAAGTCAACAAATAAGCTTTCAATTAGACTGATATCACACATTAACACATTGTCAAAGTCAAACGAGTTATCGTACATATTCATGTTTCAGAGTTTCGCCTGGCAACACGCCATGATGAAATAGTTGATGTGTTTACATCTGAAGCATTGCAGCTCATTCTGTTATGGAACCAGAGGAGCAGGGACTTCATCCAGTGGGCCAGGAAGCAGTCAGCAGTGTTTGTGCCACTGCTCTATGTGATGAGGGCATTTGGCCACCATAATTCATACAATATTTTACAGCCCAGGTGGCAAAGCCTTAAAATGAGGAATGTGCACTCTTAAACTGAAGCTTTTAAGAGAACAGAGAGGAGCTGTTTTACGGTAGTTTCCTTGAAGTTTTGGCACATGAAGTCACACACATGCATCCACGAAGACAGTGACACACTCATGCACACAGACGCATAAGCAAACACACATACATGCACACATACGCACGCATGCACGCAGACACACACAGACACACACAGACACACACACACACACACACACACACACACACACACACACACACACACACACACACACACACACACACACACACACACACACACACACACACACACACACACACACACACACACACACACACATACAAACGCTGTATGCAAATTCCTCGCTTGGATGTACATACTCAGTCTTCACTGATTAGCAGTTGCACTGTCTGTTTAGCCTCACCGGCACATCCCAGCATGGGCTTTTTTTGTATTAGGATATACATTGCACAAGCGACCAGTCAAATTTATGTTCATCCTCCAATTAGCCGAGTATTAGACCCCGACAGGATCCTCCCCAACCAGCAGCAGTTCACAACAGAGCAACACAACACCAGCGAAACACAGCATGCTAATTTGTGGGGCTGGTCCTGATCTTTTTTGCCCATTAGCCATCCTCATGCTCAATTTCAGGCAAGAGGCTTTTCATATGATATGCGGCCGCTGTCATTTCGGGCAATAATCGTTGAGGATGGCTGGGTTGCACTGCGTCCGTTTCCCCTCTTCCTCCCCATCCCTATCCCATCACATCCCCTAGCTGCACAGAAGGACAGCCAGCCAGAAAGGCAGGCAGCCCGACCAGGGCTGGAGACGACAGTGAGAGAGAGAGAGAGAGAGAGAGAGAGAGAGAGAGAGAGAGAGAGAGAGAGAGAGAGAGAGAGAGAGAGAGAGAGAGCGCACGTGTGAGAGGGAGAGAGGGAGAGAGGCGGTGATAGCATTTTAATTCAAACCGCTGAAGCATGAACACATTGAGGAGAGGATGGGTGTGTGTGGGTGGGTTGCGCTGTGTGTGGGTGCCTGTGTTGGTGATAGTGTGTGTGTGTTGTGTGTGTGTGTGTGTGTGTGGGGGGGGTATGGGTGTAGGTGTGAAAAGAGGAGACTGTGGAGCTATGTGTGGGATGTGTGTGTGCATGCGCGCGTGCATGCGTGCGTGCATGCGTGCGTGCATGTGTGCGTGAGTGTTTGTGTGTGTGCGTGCACGTGCGTGTGTGCGCACAAGGATGGTGTGTGTGTGTGGTAGCGTCTATGTGCGTCTCTGTGTGTGGGAGTGAGCTGGTGGATGAGAGCACATTGCTATACAGCATGCATGCAGGCAGGCAGACAGGCAGGCGGGAGAAATACTGACTGCTCAATACTCCAACACTGTGTCCAGTAGCTGTTTGATTTATGTGCGAGCTGGCAATGAGAGCATTGCCTATAGCTGATGACATATTGCTGTTTGGAGGCTACACTCTGCTGTACAGTACGTGTGTGTTCACCCGGCACGATAGGAAATCCATTATCGCTGTGATATTACAGGTGCGATACTGTATGTTTACAGTATTTGTATGGTGGGCTGCCATGTTTTTGTTAGCCCTGTGAGACAGCATACGGAGAAAAAAACAAATTAAAGGAGATTTATGTCGTGTGTAAAATTAGAAATCGTGTTTGATCATGAGATGCGAAGGAAACACAAGCGGGCTTGAAAAATGTGGTCGGCCATCTGGCATAATATGGATTCAAGCAACTTTTCTGAGTGTATACCACCAGAGACATGCTAGTTAATTGAAAAACCCTCCCCCCCATCCCCCTTACTGTGCCAGTCTCCCCACTATCTAATCTTTCCTTTCCATACCACAGTGGTTTGAAAATCCATGTGAAAAATATAACAGATCAGCAAGCACAACAGCCCATGCTCTGGCCATGGAAAGTCTGTGTGTGTGTGTGTGTGTGTGTGTGTGTGTGTGTGTGTGTGTGTGTGTGTGTGTGTGTGTGTGTGTGTGTGTGTGTGTGTGTGTGTGTGTGTGTGTGCGTGTGTGCGTGCGTGTGTGCGTGCGTGCGTGCGTGCGTGCGTGCGTGCGTGCGTGCGTGCGTGCGTGCGTGCGTGCGTGCGTGCGTGCGTGCGTGCGTGCTGTTAGTGCTGTGTATATTGCGGGTTGGAATATTTGAACGTGATTGCCAAGGGACGAAGAACAGAGAGAGGAGGGGATGAGATACGGTAGGATGAGATGAGATGGGATGGGATGAGAGGATGCAGGTGGTGTAAACAGTTGCCTATATCAGGAGCCCGAAAGAGGGAACATGAAATCCCAATCCCTTCTCCTGCAAATTTTATGCGCGCCCCATCAATAAGTAATTGCTAAAATATTACGCCGGCTTCTCGGAGAGAACCGCGGCGAGACCGGAACCGTGTTATGCACCGCAGTGTGACGCCGGATCCCAGCATGTCCCAAACACATAGGCGATATTTTATTACGTTTTACTGCGAAATGCGACTTAGCCACTCAGGAAATGAGCTTTTAGTGGCAAATGCGACTGCTGTTGCCTTTTACAAGTCGGTCACATCAACATGATCTCCAAAAATTCCGTGCTCCTGGACACGGATGTTAAGGACACAAAATCCGTGTCCAGGAACACGGATTTTGCCCAAATTCCGTGCTCCTGGACACGGAATTGTTTTCCGTGCTCCTGGACACGGAATTGTTTGAAGTGCTTTCTATAGGCTATTTCCACAGTCTTGTGTTTTCTCAGGATTTTTCTCATTTCAAATATTTTGTCTAAAAAAAAAAACATTTCTTACTGACAGTTTAGGGTTAGGGATTGTTTTGGTCTGGGCACAGCTAGTTTTCTTTCATTCATTGTATGAGTTTGATAGCCTAGCAACCAACAGGAAAAGGTATTTCTCAAAAATATGTCTTTAATGACAGGTTAAGGTTAGGGAATGTTTTGGTCAGGGCACAACTTAAATTGCTAGCATTATTTTGTTTAGGAATAGCATTTGGTATGTATTTTCTAATGATAGAGTTAACACAGTGCTGTGGTAGTAGTCTATAGAAAGCACTTCGTTGTGCCCATCACGGAAAACAATTCCGTGTCTAGGAGCACGGAAAACAATTCCGTGTCCAGGAGCACGGAATTTTGGCAAAATCCGTGCACCTGGACACGGATTTCGTGTCCTTTACATCCGTGACCAGGAGCACAGAATTTTTGGAGATCAGGCTGGTCACATGCTGTAACAGGGGCAGAGCTGCTGGAAGCTTTGGCTGGGCCCGGGACAAAACCATCTGAAAGTCCTCTCTCCGCTCAATACAATGTAATGGGAACCCAATTCTGGGCCTCCCCCTCTCTCTCTCTCTCTGGGCCCTGGACAGCTGACCCCTCTGTCCCCCTCCCTGTTGGCTTGCCTGAGCAGGGCATTGCTTTGCGGTATATCAGTGTCATATGTCATGCAAATGGCTTCCGTCGCCCGCCTCTCTCATTTCAGTCCTATCTAAGTATTATTTATTTGTATTTATTATATCGTATTATCATTGAACGCGTATTCCCCCACATTGACACATCTCTCCAGTCATATCTTTCTCTCACTCCATAGCATGCCGTTATCCTCCTCCTCGTTCTCACTCAGATTCCCATTAAAGAAGACGCCGGCCAATTTCCTCATAAAGGCGCCATTTTTCAGACAATTAAATTCAAGACAATTTCGTTTATGGCCGAAAGAATACATTTGCCCTGATGAGAGCCCTTGATTGAATCTTAAGCTGCCGCCTCTTGACCGAGAAATGATCTTCGGCCGCGCTACAGTACAGCAGCGTTCTGCTCTGCTCTGCTCTGCTCAGCTCAGCTGATCTCATCTCAACAGTCTGACATCTTCATCCCTCCTGACTTCTTGCTTCATTTATCGAAACCAATATTGCCAGCTCTTACTTTGCCATCAATCAAACACTGCTGAGTAACACGAAGAGGGCTGATACACATGGTCTAGTACACCTGAGGGTTATCATGTAATTACACTGGCTTTGGATTCTGTATCTCACCCTGATGGAGGCCCCGAGACGCGTTGATTTTATTTAATGCATGAGCACAGCAGAAAAGGTCTTTTTGGGGTTTTTAAATTGATTGCTTATGTGGTAGATTTCAGGTGATGCTCAAAGGCAAAAAACATAATAAAAGAAATAAGCAGGCCTATGTGTTGAATGAGGTTGTGGCTCTGAGGGGCCTAAAGGAAACTTCTATTTGTGGTTTCGAGCAGGCCCTGGGCCACTCACGCAGCTGAGAGCTGTGGTTACCTTCAGGACTGGGTGCTCATAGCAAACATTCCAGAGTACCCGAGCTGAGGCAGGGAGAAAATATGGATGACTCTATTAGCCTCAGACAACGCCACCAATTAAAGAATCCGGAGTATTAGTGTATATTGACCCCTGTGGGTCCACAAAAACATCAAGGACTAATAGAGTGATA
>NC_085866.1:34867837-34870337 GCF_034702125.1 Engraulis encrasicolus | reverse complement strand
CAAGCACAAGGCGAGGAAGGGAGGTTAGATAACACATTGTTGTGAGCTGAGGCAGAGCTCAGTCTGTGGCGATGGAAAGTGCAGGCGACTGGGGGCAGCAAAGCCAATGTGGGCGCAAAACGGTCATTTGTCCCGGGCCCAGGGAGAGAGGGGCCCCAAACTTGGGTCCTCATATGTATTGAAGGGGGCTCTTTCAGATGACTTTGTCCTGGCCCCGGCCTCCTAATTGGGGCCTACAGTATATGGTACAGTTCACAGCTCACAATGCAGAGCACAGTCCAAAGCACAGACATACTGCAATTACACACTCTCATGCACTGTTGGACTGACACTGAGACGCAGGCTCAGGCAGGCAACACAGACCATAGCACAGAGCACACACTACACACAGTAGCCTGGTTTTCACCAGACTACAGTATGTCATAAGTAAGATATAGTCTGGGGACCACTCACTCAAATTCTCATGAAGGGGTGTGGTTTACGATTGCCCAGGGGCATTTATTGGGCATTACGAATGTATCATTCGGTATATACATAGCCCATGGCCAGTCGTGTCATTAGTATTCAAACTAACTTCAGTTTGTTGAGTAGTATGCCTCATTGTCTTTCCATGACTTCCTGCTCTCTGATTGACTCCCTACCTCAGGCTGGTGCTTTGGCACTGACATCCATGCTGTCTTTCAAATCGGATCGATCGTGCGAAGCAGCATGGAATTTCCCAGGCTATACGGTACATAGTGTACAGTTTTAGAGCTATGGAAGTAAGCGTTAGGATAATCCCATTGACCTCAGTGTTCGATTTGTACACAACAATGACGGCTCCTAGAGGCTTTGATACACAGATCGCCATTGACATAGTTCCGGAATAGTTCCAGGAAGTGGGCATGGAACACAGAAATTGCGGTAAAGGTAAATGTAATTCATTTGAATTCATTTTTACCTCATTTTTGCTTGTTATGTAGTGGTTCTATGTTAGTCTCTAGCGAACAGAAAGACGCTGCCTAGAATTATTTGAATCTGAGTGAATCATGTCACCAACCGACTTCTAGTACCCTGGTTGTCACAACTCTGACTTCCATGCGTCTGTACAGTACACTCTGGCATAGATTGTTAGGCTGATGCGCAGCATGAGGCGCACTGGGGGCCTGCATGGTATGAATCTCAGTGCAACAATCTCAGAGCACACACATGCACTCCATCAGGCATTACGGGACTGAGACACAGGATGAGGCAGAGGAGTGTGCAGCCTGGGACAGAGGACTTGCATGGTATAGATTGTATAGTCTAGTAGTCTATTTGCTGTGTGTGCATTGTCATGCTGAGATTTGGTGTATCTGTGCTGCCTGGCATATATGGGAGTGGCAACAAAGAGCACTGCCCACTGCTTGGTGGGTAGTGTATGATATGGATTAGTGTTTCTCAATGGGGACGCTACAGCCCCCAGGGGGCGTTGACAAGCCCTAGGGGGGCGTTGAGAAGGATACAGCTGAGAAGGGTTGGCATGAGTCTATTTTATTTTTTAATACTATGGGGGGGCATTGGTAGGCTTATAATGACGTCCAGGGGGGCTTTGCGAGGCTTATGGTGAGGCCCGCGGGGCGTTTATACAAAAAAAGGTTGAGAACCACACTGTAACAAATAGCTGTTTATTTACGGCAATTCTGCAACAGCATTCTACTGTTTTTCGAAAAAACAGACAACTACTGTGAAAATATTACTTTGAGTCACATATTGAGCATAAACAGTAAGTACTGCACAATAGCAGTATTCGCCGTTGTGGAAAAAACTAGAGATGCACCGGATCCTGATTTTTAGGATCCTGCCGGATACCAGATCCACTGCTTAAGATCCTGCCGGATCCGGAACCGGATACCGGATCCTACAAAAGGGTTGAAACATATAGTCTACTCGCACATGTGGGCCCTTTTTATTACGTTGGCGCAAACTATTTTTTAGACTCATTGGCTTATTGCCACACTGCCTGCAATAGCCGCTTCCAAAGGGATTTCACTCCATGCAGTGATTGGGGTTGTGAAAGACTGAAAAGCCTAGGCTAGACATGCACCAGACCCTGATTTTTAGGTAACATGCCGGATACCGGATCCACTGCTTAAGATCCTGCCGGACCCGGATCCTGTGAAAAACTCTATTATCCTGACGGATCCGGATCCGGAACCGGAACCGGATCCGGTGCATCTCTAGAAAATAACAAGTTATTTTAGGCAGCACCATTGAAACCCATTCATCCTCCACTTGTCCGTGATCACCATCAAACTTCAATACCACCTGAAGAACTGAAGTCATTCTGACTGGTTAAAGATTATCTGATATTGTCAAGCATGATGAAACAATTTCTAAGGAAACTACAATACTTAAAAAGTGCTTGATGCAGCAAAGTGTGAGTAGCACATGCATTTTGATAGTGATGAAAGTGTGAATGGCTGAAACATTTTAAGAACTTGTAACACTATTGAAACAAACAGCCCCATCTAAACCAATC
>NC_085866.1:34850337-34860337 GCF_034702125.1 Engraulis encrasicolus | reverse complement strand
AAGGCAGAGAAGACCCATGTCCATAGCTATGGGCGTTTCCTTAGGGCACTAACGCATGACACTTCAAGACAGGGGTCAGGAACCTATGGCTCTAGAGCCACATGTCGCTCTTTTGGGAACAGTATATGGCTCTTACTCACCTAGGGTTGCCAACCGTCCCTTGAAATACGGAATAGTCCTTTATTTATAAATAAAAGTACAGGTTCCATATTGAGTTGAAACCGGACACGGGAGGTTAAAGTGTGTTAAACTGCAGGAAATTACATCTAAGAAATACGAAATTTTCGGGGAGAGGACTCCCAGACCCTCGCCATGATGAAGTTGACAGTTGACAACCCTATACTTACCTGTTTATCAATAGTAATAACTTGACATTACACTCTAAAATTGTTAGGCTTAATTGAACTACATGCTTTTCATTGTATTCAGTGTTTTAATGAACAATTATTTTTTAAAAATGATGACTCTCTCCACCAAAAAGGTTCCTGACCCCTGCTTCAAGAGAAAAGAAGCAAAGACAAAAAATAAAGAAACTAAATTGATAATAAGAAGGCAGACGAAGGGGGATCGAGACAGAGAGTTATCTCCACAGCAACAAGCAACGTCTTTGGCTATAAAAGGCAAAGACAGTTATGAAGCAAAACAGAAATAAAGTAAGCATAGGGTTAACAAGATGGCAAAGGGGAGAGAGCCAGGAAGCCATCACCATAGCAATAAGCATCTTCTTCTTCTACTGCTGCTGGCGATGCACACAGCAAATCCGGGGTGCATTTCTGGAAACCATAGTTGCTAACTGCGTTAGCAAATTTGTTGTTTGCAATTACATTTCCCATTGGTAACTACCCAAGTTGCTAACTGGCTAACAACAATGCTTCTGAGAAATGCACCCCCGTCAATGTCAATTCAACCCTTTTGGAGCGTTATAGTGTTGATCCGATGTTATGAGTGTTGAACTACACTTCGAAATTTACAGTGTGGTGTAGGGACGTGGAAGGTTGCACAGTGACACTGTGTAGTACACACACACACACACGCACGCACGCACGCACGCACGCACGCACGCACGCACGCACACACACACACACACACACACACACACACAGGCTCAGAGTTCAGTCCTCGTTGGGCTCTGCCTCGCTGTCACGCAACAGTGACGGGGACAGACGGTGTGGTAGAGTCCGCAGCACATTCGTGTCTTGTCTCGCTGGCCTCCACGGACAGTGCGCAGGCGGGCCGCTCGTTCCCATTTGCAGAACGTGACATTGCCTACTGTACCTCTTCTCTCTCTCTCTCTCTCTCTCTCTCTCTCTCTCTCTCTCTCTCTCTCTCTCTCTCTCTCTCTCTCTCTCTCTCTCTTTCTCTCTCTCTCTTTCTTTCGGTCTCTCTCTCTTGCTTTCACTCTGTATACTGTATGTGTGTACTGTGTGTCTGAAGGAGGAAGGTAGGCAGAGAGAGAGAGAGAAAGAAAGAGATAGAGAGAGAGTGTGAAGGAGAACGCTAAGCTCCTGCACAGTACATGCCGTCTCCCCTGTAGGCAAATTGGGCTTAATTGATACATTAGGTAAACGGCTTGCATTTCATACACACACACACACACACACACACACACACACACACACACACACACACACACACACACACACACACACACACACACACACACACACACACACACACACACACACACACACACACACACACACACACAC
Organism: Engraulis encrasicolus; assembly: GCF_034702125.1. Classification (NCBI taxonomy): domain Eukaryota; kingdom Metazoa; phylum Chordata; class Actinopteri; order Clupeiformes; family Engraulidae; genus Engraulis; species Engraulis encrasicolus. The sequence goes on along the minus strand of NC_085866.1, from coordinate 34,858,628 downwards.
ACACACACACACACACACACAGCCACACAGCCATGGGCACACATTCACAAAGTGACACATGCACAAAAGCATGCATGTAAACATACACACGTACGCATGCATGCACGCGCACACACAGACACAGACACAGACACAGACACAGACACAGACACAGACACACACACACACACACACACACACACACACACACACACACACACACACACACACACACACACACACACACACACACACACACACACACACACACACACACACACACACACACACACCACCATCGTTGTGTAGTGTAGCCTGTGCGTAACATATGTAAATTGACCCTCCTCCTAAATAGCTTGTTGGTTTGGGCTGTCAGAGTGAGGCAGGACAGGGCTTCTCTTGGTGCCCGGCGTCCGGGCACGAGGCCAACTGGGCGCAGTCGGCTTGGGTTGCATTTTCCTCTTTGACTGCACTGGTACCTTGAAGGGCAAGGCTAAAAGCCAGACAAATATGGTACAACCGGCATGCCACCACCTTGCCATTCATTATTTATACTTATCGTACCACTGTGAGCGGAGAGGAATCATCATCTGCGTCATTATAAGGTTGATGCTGTGTGTGTGTGTGTGTGTGTGTGTGTGTGTGTGTGTGTGTGTGTGTGTGTGTGTGTGTGTGTGTGTGTGTGTGTGTGTGTGTGTGTGTGTGTGTGTGTGTGTGTGTGTGTGTGTGTGTGTGTGTGTGTGTGTGTGTGTGTGTGTGTGTGTGCGTGTGTGCGTGTGTGTGTGTATGTGTGCGTGTATGTGTGTGTGTGTATTTGTTCGTGTGCATGCATGTAAGGTGGTACTGCACTATGCATGTGAGATTGTGTACTCTGTGTGAGTGTGTATGTGTGTCTTTGCATGTACATCAATTGATGTTACTCATGCAACAGCAGTGTGCGTGTGAGTGTGTGTGTGTGCATGTGTGTCTGTGTGCGAGAGTGTGTGCATGTGTGTTTTGTGTATGTGATTTGGGGCTTGGAGGGTAGCAATACCCAGGAGGGTTTTTCCATTCCAGCTGTGAGCTATGGTGCTGTGTTCAGTCGAAATCCTTGACAGGGTGACAGAAGCCTTACGTGTGAAATGACAACACAAACATCAGATGTCTGTGTATGTGTGACTGTGAGTGTTTGTGTGTGCGACTTTAAGTGTTGTGTACAAGCATTTGTGTGTGTGTGTGTGTGTGTGTGCGCGGGCGTGCGTGTGCGCGCGCGTGTGTGTGTGCGTGCCTGCGTGCACGCGTGTCCATATGTATGCATGTATCTGTGGGCATGCATGTGTGTGCGTGCATACATATGATTGCATGTGTGTGTATTTCTATGTGTTTGAGTGTACATATGTGTATGTAATATGTCTTATAATGTCAGTTCCTCTCCTTGTCTTCTCCTGAATGTATTTCCCCCTCCCTGTATGTCGGCATATTTATGGCCCGGTGCAATCAATGCGATCAATCAGGTACATATCAGGATTCTGGCATTCAGCAGCTCACTACATAAATCAGTGCTGCTGTGCTGCCGTTGTTTTACGTCTGACTTGCGCTTCGGCTAATTGTTGTTGCTAATTAGCCATGCCTGCTAGGTCCTTGCTGCTCGTTTACCCCTCTGATCAACTGCTAACACTTGACTGATGCGATTGGAAGGGTGGAACGTGTGTTGCATGCGTGTAGATGTGTGTGTGTGTTTGTCCTCAGTCTGGCAAAGCACACCTCACCCTCTCGTTTTTGTTTTTTTTAATTCCAGTGTACTAAAGTGTTTCTTTTCATTACACTGTGGCGATGCAGGGGGTATTTTTAGCTTTGTGTGTGCTGCCTTTTCTTGCTCTCTCTCTCTCTCTTGTCTTCTTTTACTCTACATCTCTCTCTCTTTTTCTCTCCTCCATCATGGAAAAGAAAGTGTCATGAGGATTCAATAAACATCATCCTCTTAAGAGTGCTGGTCCTTTGTCAGGAGCAGATTCTGGTGCAGACACTACTGTATTATTCACATGCTTGACTAGCCAGATGATGCACTTTTTGTGTATAACTCACTTGTTTACCACCACACATGCTTGACGCCACCTAAAGCAAATTTGTTTATCTTGGTCTCAAGAGAGGTGAACAGACCAAGGATATGGATCACTGGAACCATGTCGTGTGGTCTGATGAGACCAAGATAAACAAATTGGCTTTAGATGGTGTTAAGCATGTGTGGTGGTAAACAAGTGAGTTTTACAAAAAAGTGCATCAACTGGCTAGTCAAGCATGGTAGTGGGACTGACATGGTTTGGGGATTTATGAATGCCGTCAACATTGGAAATCTGAATTACACCTTAAGAAGCATGCATGTCAACATGCACTGTGACTACAGAAGCAGATCATGATACTCTCCATAGGATTTCATTCAAAACTCACACCCCATCTATTTTAGCCAGGTGCAGACTCAAAATGTACAATTTCAATGTACTGAACGGTTGAAACACACACCGATGACCTCCCTTTTAATCCCTTTTCATTTCGAAATGTAAAAAGGAATGTAGTTGCTGCCAAAGGTGGTTCTACAAAGTAGTAGCAAAGGCTGTGAATACTTTTGTACATATGATTTCTTTGTTTTTTATTTTTATACATTTTCAAAACTGTCAAAACAACTTGTTTTTCACATGGTCATAATGGAATAATTTGAAATTCATTTGTAGCATTTGGAATAAGGCTGTAAGATAATAAAATGTGAAAAAAGTGAAGCGGATTGACTGTATGAATCACAACATAAGCTGTTGGGTGGTTTCAAACATGCACACTAACATCATCGTCAGGACAAAGTTCTGCTCTGTTGTGTTTTACGTCACGACAATAAAAGGAATTTAAAACAACAACTTTGTAATTTCCAGTAAGTGCAGTAAGTGCAGGCAGGCAGGAGAATGGCTGATGGCTGTGGGAGATAATACATGGCCATGTTTAGCTACCTGCCTGCCTGACACTTTATGGCTCCTTGGATAAAAAAGAGAGAACATTGGCAGGCAGGTTAAGACTCTGGTCTGTCTGACCTTTCCCCCCTTCTCTGTTTGTCTGACTGTCTGACTGTGTCTGTGTGTGTGTGTGTGTGTGTGTGTGTGTGTGTGTGTGTGTGTGTGTGTGTGTGTGTGTGTGTGTGTGTGTGTGTGTGTGTGTGTGTGTGTGTGTGTGTGTGTGTGTGTGTGTGTGTGTGTGTGTGTGTGTGTCGCTCTCTCTCTCTCTCTCTCTCTCTCTCTCTCTCTCTCTCTCTCTCTCTCTCTCTCTCTCTCTCTCTCTCTCTCTCTCTCTCTCTCTCTCTCTCTCTCTGTCATTATCTATTCCTTAAGCCCTTTTTCTTTCTATCTCTCCACTCAGCTCTTGCTCTCGTTCAACACATTCGCAAAAAAAAAAAAAAAATTCAGCGTGCGTGAACAGAACAGAAGTGAGGCGAGATATTTCTGTCCATCTGATAAGAGTTTCATTTCAGATCTGCGCCACCCCTTGTACTTGTATTAAAAAGGGATTTAGACAATCCCTCACCATCGATCATATTAATATGTAAAGCCAAGTGTCAGTGGTGGGGTTTTTATCGGTTGCCGAGCAGAGTATCTCTCATGACTTTACGGATTGAACAGATCAGCTGGGTGTATAAATATATATATATCGGTTTCATCTCATTGAGCTACAGCTGAAACGGGGCTCTGGTATCTCGTGCCGACTGCTCTATCTCCTACATGCAGTGATATTCTCCACACAGAAAGGGCCCAGCTTATGCAGAACAGAGGCCCTGCTTGGCTCTCATCCTGCTCTTCAGCTCTCCATATCAGGCTTTGGACTTTGGGGATGTGAGATATAAAAGAAATGTGAATATGTGTGTTTTATTTTCATTTTTTAAACGGAATCTTTTGAATTCTTTTGAATTTTTTGAACTCTTGAAACCCGAGTCCTCTTTAGTGCTGAGACTGATAAGTCTTCTCTTATGGTTTACAGTATGTACAGTAATTTTATATATATATTTCTCTGCTCTGAATGTAATGGCGATTTGTTGACAAGAGTCGCAGATGGCCTTTAAAGAGGAAGATGACATATGAGCCTTCTGGAAGTCTTTGTGTGACTGGTCTACGTATATGTGTTTTTGTGTGTGTGTGTGTGTGTGTGTGTGTGTGTGTGTGTGTGTGTGTGTGTGTGTGTGTGTGTGTGTGTGTGTGTGTGTGTGTGTGTGTGTGTGTGTGTGTGTGTGTGTGTGTGTGTGTGTGTGTGTGTGTGTGTGTGTGTGTGTGTGTGTGTGTGATTCTGTGAGTGCGTGTATGAGTGAGTAAGCGTACTACAGGAGGCTATGACTGTTTTTGAGCGTGAGCGTGCATGCGTGTACAGGACTGTATGCGTCTGTCCATGTGAACTGATCTGTAAAGCCCTGCTGTTCATATGAACACACAGCCCTTCTACGCACACAGCAGTCTTTGTCAGTGTGAGTGTGTGTGCGTGTGTGTGCGTGTGTGTGCGTGTGTCTGTTTGCGTGTTTGCGTGTGTGTGTGCGTGCGTCCGTACGTTCGTGTGTGTGTGTGTGTGTGTGTGTGTGTGCGTGTGTGTATGTGTATGTGCACGCATAACACTGTGTGTGTGTGTGTGTGTGTGTGTGTGTGTGTGTGTGTGTGTGTGTGTGTGTGTGTGTGTGTGTGTGTGTATGCATGTGTGTGTATGTGTGTGCACATGCACACACATACATTGCACACACACACAATGCTCACACATACAGTGCACACACACACACACAGACACACAGACACACAGACACACACACACACACACACACACACACACACACACACACACACACACACACACACACACACACACACACACACACACACACACACACACACACACACACACACACACACACACACACACACACATACACACACACACACGGACCCTCAGGCAATAGTCGGCCATCATTCACGTCACAGATACATCGTGCGCAGCTCCAGCTCCATCAATCAAACCCATAAGAGTCGTCCGTCACGGGCCAGTGTAATAATACAGCCAGCATCTTTTCTCCACTGGGGAGAGGGGGAGGGAGAGAGAGAGAGAGAGAGAGAGAGAGAGAGAGAGAGAGAGAGAGAGAGAGAGAGAGAGAGAGAGAGAGAGAGAGAGAGAGAGAGAGGCTGGATAGCGGGGGTCAAACAGAGGATGGGCTGGGGGTAGGAGTGGGGGTGTGTGTAAACAGTGCAGGTGGGCGGGTTGGGTATGTGTGGCTGGTGAAGGGGGTAAGCAGTGCAGGGTGGTGGGTGTCTATTAGCAGATTCAGTAGGTTATGGGTATGAGCGAGAGGTGGGTGGGTGTAGGAGAGAGAGAGAGAGAGAGAGAGAGAGAGAGAGAGAGAGAGAGAGAGAGAGAGAGAGAGAGAGAGAGAGAGAGAGAGAGAGAGAGAGAGAGAGAGAGAGAGAGAGAGAGAGAGAGAGAGAGAGAGAGAGAGAGAGAGAGAGAGAGAGAGAGAGATGAGACTTGATAGCGTGGATTATAGTGAGGATGGGCTGTGTGTGTGTGTGTGTGTGGGGGGGGTGTCTCTCAGTGGGTATGGAAAGAGGAACAGAGAGAGAGAGAGATAGAGAGAGAGAGAGAGACTACATGCTGGGTGGGTGTCCCTTGCTTGGTACAGTAGGTATGTGTAGTAAGGAGAGAGAGGGGGGGCGTGATAGCGGGGGTCACGGAGAGGATGGGCTGTGATAAATATAGCCCTCAGGGCCGCAGGGCCGACCTTTGACCTCTACTTCTGTCACATTGCGCCTCGCTCCACTGCTCCCTCCCACTGCACTGCACTGCACTGCACGGCTGGCTAATTGAATGTTAACAGTGGGCTTTTCACACACCAGAGAGGACCGACCACTGCTGCTGCTGATGATGCTCAGTGGCTGTTCAATGGCGGTACAATGTGCATTCAGTATGTCCTAGAGCTTAAGGAATGAACCGTTTCAACTAAAGGAATGCCCTTCTGGCTGTGTGTGAGGCTTGGACCACCCTGCATGGATGCATATAGCCTACGCATGAACACCAACTGAAACACATGATGCACACATGCATGCATGCACACACACACACACATACATACACACACTCATACGCACACACACACGCACATATACAAACAGGCACGCACGCACGCACACACACACACCGGCACACAGGCACAGGCACACTTACAACACACATTGCAAGGTCAAGGCACTTGACTGCTATAGATGGTTGTATTCATTTCTTGTTCTCGTGTGTAGCCAATGTTGCAAATGAGCAAGTGAACCAAGCAAAGGCTTTGGAGGGCCATTCACCCAAGTCATCACTGCTGTAGCATTCACATTCCTTTGTGACTGAAAACTGCCGAAAAATGTGTTGAAAACAGGCAATGCTTGTGGCATGTGCATGTACATGAGTGGAGATCAGGAGAGCATGATTACACAGCTTGTGTTTATGTCCATGCATTCTTGATGAGTTTCTCATCAAATCTCTTATTACTGTTTTGACGATAAGCATGACATGTGCGATTTATTTATTCAGCATTTATTTCCATTGATTTATCGTTGGCTTGGAAAAGGGTGATAAGTGATGCCATATACAAATCATGTGTTTTTTTGCTGGAAACATAGGAACTAGAATTGCTCTCAGAGAGTGCAGACATCTGCCAAGGAAGCTGTTTGATAGAATATTTGACTACGTTACACCCTATTTTTTGCTTGTTTTTTTTAAGTCTTCCTGCCTTCTTTTTGTGGAGTTAACTGGAATGCCAAATTCTATTTGCTGTCACTATCCTGCTGACAAACAGACAAATAAACAGACAGACAAACCAACACAACCGAAAACATAACCTCCTTGGCATGAGGTAAACATGCAAGTAAAGCAACCGCAAGTAAAATTGACTTAGCCATGTCTTGCCGCCCAGGTGAAAGTCCTGGAGGTTAAGACTCTGAGGGTGTGGGTTTACTCTGTGAAACCCAGAACTGCCTCACCCAGATCCTGTGCAAAATGAAATTATAAGTGTATAGTGGAGGGGCGTGTTAACCAGGTCTATGACTGTGAAGTACAACTGGGTGTCTTTTGTGTGTCTCATGGTTGTCGCGCCTGCTGTCACACAGATAAACACCTGGGGTAAAAGCAAAGGTGTATAATAGGCCGGTGTAGGGTCAGGTGGTTGCCCAGCTGTGACACAGACTCAGAACATAGCTTCAGGCCTGTCACCCTCTCGAAGGCCTAAAGTACCTGTCAGACTGAGCTACAAAGCGCTACTTTGGGTTCTGAAATTAGAATTCAGTAGCCTATGTGTATACCTCTCTTGTGATCGTGGGTTTCTCACAGGAGAACCGCTGTACCGTGAACCGATCATAAAGTGCTTTACGGGGTTGCTGGACCAACTACACTCGAGGAGCATAAGTTAAAAGCAAAATAGCAAAATAGCGTATTGGGCGCTGGCCATGGTGCTGAAATTACTGCCGAGCCCGGTGTTGGCTATGTTTAAAACGATTCTTGGGCTCTGGAGTAAGGGGCTCCAACTGAGAGCTTGGACAATACCCGTGCCTGCGAATATGTCGAGCTCTGAGCGGACACCCCCTGGCCGGTTATTGGGAGAGCGAGCAGAACATAGGAGCGATGGCGGAATCCTGGATAAAACAACCAAGATGACGAAAATAGGGGGTGATCGGGGCGGATGGTAGGTACGAGCAAGAAAGCAAGTTTCTGTCTTGGAGGAGGTGAGCGGGGACGGTGTAGATAATTTGAAGGGCGTGCCAGCTGTCATTGCACTTACAAATCAGTCGAATGAAGGCTGAGTGGAGAATGAGAATCAGGTGGATAGGTAGGCGTGCCTGTTTTAGCGCGCAGAAAATAGACGAATGACAGACAAGCAGGAATAGAGTGCAGCTGTTAATTTAGACCTGTCAAATTTCATTACGCTTCTCCCGAACTGTTGTTTTTAACAAAACATGGATTTAGAGTTAGTGTTTTAGGGTAAGGGCTTTGTAAATAGGCCACTGGCAGCTCTTTTTGACATTGAGGGGAATACAGAGCAGAGAGTGGTGACAGGCCAGTGTCCTGTTGGTATGGCCCAACCATCAGGCTAAGCCACAAAGCACATCTGGGGTTTAAGAATAGGGTTGGGGCTACTGATGTTAACATGCTACTCATTCCGACGAAGCAGCCCATTTCGACAGAACAATGACAGAGTGTTTAGTGGCTGCTCAGCTGTGTTAAAGAGCAGAGCGGGGTATGCTGACAGGGCCCAAAGCACTGCAGAGTTAGAGATTAGGGATAGGACTGTG